>NC_135516.1:4667698-4687698 GCF_051989575.1 Stigmatopora nigra
AATTTTACCCTACACAATAAGATTTCTGCTTCTGCATCAAATCACTGAGTATGTGTGAGTTTTCGAGTGAACAATTCAAGCAGTTTGGTGAAGATGATAAGGGCACGATTATTCTCTTTATGCTGTTTAGGGAAAAAATATAATAAAAAAATGCAATCAGCAACAATTGTACAATTAGTTAAAGGCAGAGAATACAATTAGGTTTATTTTCTTCCAAAACCTTTATGTTAAACCATTATATTCAAACTGAGTTTATCGAATAAAAATGATCTTTTAACCCCACCCATGTCAGACTGTCCTCTACAATAATGTAAAAAAAACAGCAGACAGATTTTTTTTAATATGCTGTGCTGAGTATCTCAGTTGGGGCAAGTGGTTAGCGGATCGGCCTCACAGCTTTGGTGTCTTGGGCTCAATCCAGGTCATGTCCATCTGTGTGCCGTTTGCATGTTCTCCCCCGGCCTGCGTGGGTTTTCTCCAGGTACTCCAGTTTCCTCCCACATTCCAAAAACATGCATGGTAGGGTTATTGGACACTCTGAATTACCCTTTCGATATGGGTGTGAGAGTGGATGGTTTTCTGTCTCCTTGTGCCCTGTGATCGGCTGGCCACCGATCCAGGGTGTCCCCCACCTCTGACTCAGAGTCAGCTGGGATAGCTCAAGCACCACCATGACCCTAATGAGGATAATTCATAAAATCTTACGACAATTGGACTATTGAAGAGTGGGAAAAAATATGATGATGTATCTCAATTTCTGCTGAAACATTCAGATAGTAGGATCAGAATATACCATCAACAATAGGAACAAACTAATCCCACCTCTTTTGTATCAGCAGTTCAGATTGATGGTGGTGGAATTATCGTTATAAGATTATCTGTGATGTAGTGCTCTTACAAGCTTCTGAAAATGACCCTTGTTTTTTATCTTTTGAAAAATCCTTTTTTTTCGACCACAACAAACACACTATAGAAAAGCAAAATGTGACATGAGTCGAGTCAGTTTGATAAAGTAAGAGAGAGCACCAAAATATACTTTAGATATGGAAGCAAGACAGAAGCACAAAAAAAAGAGTACACAAGTAAATGTTTAAAAGTTTCTCCTTACTTACTGCGGAGAATGAGCTTCTACGATGAACAGCTCTCTCCTCACTCTCATACGATGTGGTAGAATAATAGGAGAAAACGAGTGCTCCTCCTCTTTATTTACCAAGATGCTTTCTGGCCATGCATACAAGCCTTTGGCCCACATTTTTTTCCAAGGCTATTTATTAGGCTATGCTATAGATTAGACGAATTAAACACAAATTATCTGCCATGAGTCTGAGTGAATGTGGCCACATCATGTATTCCTCGGAGCGGTTTTCAGAATCAGGATTGCAGGTCAATCTGGTGAACTCCATTGAAAATGAATGGATTTTCTATGCAACATCAAGAGTCATAATTTTACCAAGTTGCTTAGCCATGAATGGCGAAGGCCTGCAGTCAAACTTGGAATAATAGCTTGGAATGCTGGGGGGCTGTTAATGCTATGAATCAGCATCTTTTATTCTTAAATACTTATGACAAACATGGGGATATGTCTTCATTATATAACCATTCTCTCTGCTTTAGGCATCTCAGTGAGCTATACAGCCGCTAGGTATGTGTTGTCTTCAAAATGTCTCATCTATCACACCCACTCAATCTCACACTGACTCAGTTTCTGCCCCACAACCTCACTATCTTTGCTCAATCTAAGCACGCCTCCTCATATGGCAATAGATGGGGACAAACAGGATAGAAGGCTTTTATGAATCAGAGGAGGTAATAAAACACATCTGCGCCCAGGATGGAGCCAGAGGAATCTTGTCAAGTGTCCGCTGCTTGCTTGCGTCAAATCTTTCCCCTTTTAAAGGATGAATAGAGGTAAACTGCACAGAAAAGGCTCATACAATTTTTCCTTCACTTCAAGACATTGAAGAAGCGTATGTGAAATGCGAGCTACAAAAAAACATGGAAGCAGATATTTTTCTTCCTGCAAATCAACCCGGCTAATTCTACACTTGCACAATGTAGCAAGTTATGATCTGACAACTGTATCAAATGTAACATCTTGACAGATAATTTGCTAATATAATGATTATAAGAACAGTACTTCATATTTTGAACAGGCCGGCAATCATTTAGTAATTCATAGGTAGGACCCCAAAACCTGGACTGGTCCGCAGGTCATCTGGTACCGGGCCTCAGAACGCCAATAAATAAGCTTAATTACTTTCATTATTTTTTTCAGAATCTAAAAAATATTTTATTTAAAAAAGATAATCTGGATTCTCTGTTAAGTCTGTCAATGTAACTCTCTCTCCGAGTTCTCACTTTGGCGGTGTTCCATGCACGCATAGGTGTTTTTCTTCAGGAGGCAAGCTTTCGCTAGCACCTCAGGTGCCAAAATGATAATGTATTTAATTTTCCACAGAAATGAAACATTCACTAACTTGAACCCAGGCTGGAGGTCATCATTTTATTGCCAAGGCTTAGGTAACTCACAGGAAACAAAAATGTTGATTGAGAACCCCGTGAGGAGGCCAACTTTTGCTGTCGAACCGAGCACAGTGGATCCTTCATCTAATTTTCTGAAACGCTTTATCCTCACTAGGGTCACACGGAGTGCTGGAGCCTATTCCAGCTGACTCCAGGCTAGAGGCGGGGGACACCCTGAATTGGTGGCCAGCCGATTTAAGTACAGCATCATTTAGGAACTGCATGTTTGGTGCGGATAGGTTTAGAACAAGGAAAAGGGCCAACTCGGGACGAGATTACTGAAGTAGATGAAGAACATCCAGAGCAGTTTCTTGCATAACAAGACACGGTATGACGTCACACTATTACCAATTTCAAATACTGTCATATACAGAGAGAATTCATTGACAAAAGCGATCGTAATGAAATATAAAAATACATAGTAATCATACACTTCAACCAGGGCATGCTCCCATACTGACCCATTTTATGCAAGAGTGGCAATATCTTAGACTTTAGAGCTTCTTTAAAATGCAACACTTTGAGAAAAGAGCCAATACATTTTTCATGGAATAGTCAAAGTAACTCACAATTTCTTGGTCTGTTAGTGCAGGCACTCTGGTTCATGCGGGCTCATATCAACTCATTACCACGCTGTCACTGTTGACATAGCAGTCAAGTGGCTTACTGCTGACCCATCTGCCAGTGTTCTATGCACAAAAGATACACATCAGCACACACACATAGTGACAAATCATACACAACTATGATTGCAATACATGTGCAGAGATAGGAGTGCTTGGACAGTGAATATTTTTCATTTACAGTGGTACCTCTACCATGCCATGGTTGACCCCCCCTAGGGGCACAAGGCACCAGACAACATTGATCCAATAATCACTGGGACATCCAAAACCGACCACCACGATTAGGCAGTAGTGGACCGTCAGGGCCTGCAATGCCTTCTCTGCTGGCCTAAAAATATATCTGAATCACAGACTGATGTTAATTATGTTTCGTCTATGAATACTTCCAAATTGTCTGTCAGATTGCTTTTCCCTTGGTTACACTGCTTCCAGATGCGCAGGGATACGTCATTGCCTTCTAGCAGACGTAGGGATACGTCATTGTTTTTGAGGGTTGGATTCATTCAGACAGCTGAAGGTGTCGTTAGGAAATTCATGGACCGCCGCTGCGAGAAGGTGATGATTCATGGGGATGTTCATGCATAATCTTTTTTAGTTTTTCTAGAGCAAGAACCACCAAGACTCTACTGCTCTCTGCTGTTCTGAAATCACCAGTCATGTAAATTCTTATTTAAAAAAACGTTCAGTATTAATTATGTTTCAAAAACTGTTAGAACCATAGACTAAATGGTGTGAGATGCATAGACAATAATAGTGAACTTTCTTGGGGTCAGGACAAAAACTAAAAGACATAACACCTGGAGAGGGCTTTCTTTGTGTGAAGTTATTTATTTATTCTGATTAACAGAACCATCTTTATAAAAACAAACAAACATTCCTTCTATTCAAATGACATTAAAACAAACTGAATTTAATACCTCCAAACAGTTTTTAATTGCATTAACTATATTCCTCAATCGCTTGCATACATCAACACATTCTCATCACAACAAATGATCATCACAAAAAAAGAAAAACATGATTGTTCATCAGAAGATTTAGTGCATTTTCATAGTAAAATTGTATATATCCATTTAAATAAATATAGTAAAAACTTGGTTTTTAGCAGATTGTCAGTATAGAACAGTCAGGGGACAAGAAGACAAGATATTTTGAAATATTTTATATTCAGTGCATTAAAATAAGTTGCAGCAAATGTGGAAGAGATGCTGAACAATACTGACTAAGATTTGTTGTTAGCTGCTTTTAAAATGTCCTTGATCATTGGCAACTCTTTAAACTAAGAACATACAATACATACATGCTAAGTAACAAATCATTTCTTATATTAAAACACTCCTATGCACATTTAAAAACTTCAGCTCTTCGGTTTTCATGTCTTGATTTCCATGCAAGAAACCCCAAATTGATGTGTAACATCACAAAGCATCTTTGTTGCCAAGGTGGGGACTTTCACAACCTGCAAAAAAAAAGTAAATACATTGTGAGTGGAAACTAATTGTTGAGTTTTAATCTTAGAATAAGTGTATGACCTAAACAGAATTGTAAAAATGCCATAGCAGGACATCAGTACTAAGTAGTGGTTCTTCTATGGTGTAGTAGTTAAATTGCAAAACAGTTGTGGAAATAAATGTAGTCACAGATTGATTTCGAGGAAAAGCCTCACACATAGTAGACAGGGATCCAGAAAAAAAGCACTCTTGAAAATCTGATCTAAGTGACTGAATCTGGAACCGATAAATGAATTGCACTTTTTAAAATGTTCAGTTCACATATTTTTTTGTGAAATCATGTTATTGTTCTGCCTTAATTAGTATTGTTTGTGAAATGGTTCCTTTCAGCAACAGAAATAGTTAATTTTAAAGCGATGTTGTTTGGTATTGATTTAGTCTTGATGTTTTTCCTTTGTAACTTGTCCTGTCGATAACTCATTAACCGATTTCTACGTATTTGCTAGGTCTCCTTTATCTGCTCATTTCTTACTGCTTCTTTGTCAATGTCATGTCAGTGTTAAGTGCGTGTCCCACTTATGTTTGATTGTACGGTTATTGGTGATTTTTTGTAATTTTGCATTCCCAGCTTTTATTAGCACTTTGCTTTTGGTCTCTTTAATTAAAAAAAACTTTTTGAGTTTTCCCTTGTCCTGGCCTCCTGTGTCCATTCCACTGTTTTTACATCTGCACCACTTGACAATATAGAAGAGACTTTAAGGTTATTTTCTTAATGTCTAAATATTTTGGGACAAAGTGCCAAACAAGAAACTTTGACTTCAAATTCTGTTTCTTGCGCAAACACAGAGTACACACTCCCATACAGGAAATGTAACTTGACAAAATATCACTTGGGATGTTTTTCATGTTCTTTTCTAACAGCTCCACAATGTCATCCTTCGTGACATGTCGACTTTTATCATTCTCCAATTGATGCTAATTGAGTTCCCTGCAGCCTTTGCATTAGTACTCCCAGATTACTGACAGAGATCCTTGGTGAATCTATTGCTAGGGCCTTTTCATCTCCCTTGGCTGATAGCTCAGCATATAATAGGATGGCAAATCATCAAACCATGCCTGCCAATTACTGCAGCAATGCTACATGCTATTCAAGCAGAAATTATAAAAGTTTTGTGCCCCAAGAGTAATTAAACTGTCAACTGTGTGAACATTTATTCAGTCAAGAGTCAAGCCAGCTGCCAGATGTAAATGCAAAATTGCAACTTTTCTCTCATACTCAAGCATGCGTGAAGAGCATCATTTACACAGCAAAAAAAAGCTTGATATGATAAGCCAATGCATTTTTTTATAAACCATGTTTAGAAGAAATTTGGACTTTTTCCATCGTCTATTCTCCAATAGGTCCCTCTTTTGAGTATCAAAATATCAGTTATAGGCCCACTTTAAGTCCTAATAATCGGTATTAGGCCTGAAAAACCAACATAAGTTGATAACTATTCTGCAGTATAGGTCAATCCACATAAAAAAATGTATAGTTCACCCTATGTGTGACGCGGACAGAGCCGTGGCTTTGCCTGAAAGCACTATTTTTAAAAAGAAATACACAGTCACCTCTAGAGCCAGCTATTGTTGCTGATTATTTTTTTTGAACAAAATCTTGTATTGGAGGAGGGGCTTTGTGTTGGAATTTTTTGTATTTTGTTCAAATGTAGGCTTCAATATATTGAAAAAGAGATAAAGAAATAAAAATAAAGGATATACGTATGGCTATATATATCAAGCTTGCATTCTTGGGTATGGTCATTGGTTAAATTAAATCCATGGTTAAATTACCTGTTTCAAATCACATTTCAGACTGTCTAAAACATTATATTTGGGCATTACAGTATTCCTTCGAATATCGCGGTTCATGATCACATGACCTTCAGGTCACATTTTTTGCGGAGGAAACTAATTACATACTACATACAGGTGTTTCCTGCAAGGTAATCCAAAGATCTGTTTCTATATTTGGGGAAATACGCTTTTATTTCATGGAGCGTGTGGGATGTCAAAACCTCTCCAGATCATTGTAATTGCCCCAATCCATGCCTGAGGGGGGAAATGAAATGGCATAGGGAGGCAGGTAACCCAGGGAATGTGGACTTTTGAGACACTGTCAACATGCTTTTTAGATATGAGAGCAAATGAATATTTCTTTTGTCGATCAAATATGTGCCTCTAACTGTTCAACACATTAACATGCTGTGTAAATGACAAAACATGCAGAATTACATTGGCAGATCAGCCCAGTACTGTGCAGTAAATTTAGATATTTCGTACAATTGATACCTGTGTCAAATGAGCTGGACTTTCTTGTGCCATGTGATGGTGCTGGAAATCCTTTACCTGACAGGTGTAACAATTTCAATTACTTACTTATAAATCCATGCAGTTTAAAAAGAAAATACAAATGTCCCAATCAGATTGTCTTTGGGAATTTCAATGCTGCGGTGATACTATTATTTCTCTGGTTTATGGAAAAATCTACATTGCAGTAGATGCAAGAAATTGGCCCAAGATAAAACATAAAAATACGTTAGAGGAAATTTTTCCGAAAGTTTTCCGTGAACACTTAAGAGATGATTGCAAATTTAGACAAAGTAAACCACCATCATTAACAGAAACAGAAAACTATCACCTGCAGTGTAATTTACCTTTTTTTAAGGGCTCTACAGTTAAAAATCTTTTATACCTTCACTGTTAACACTGTCTGCAGTTGAATCCATTTCAGCCTTGGCAGTTGCTGATGGGCTTTTCCATTCTTTACTGGAGACTTCATCATGACTGACAGACTTGGCAAGAGGTTCACTGTTCTTGGCATTAATTACTTCTTGACTGATGGGTGAAATTTTGGGAGATATCTTGGGGGGTTCCAGAGGAGATTTGTCCCTTGTGAGGTCAAGAGTTGGCTGAATATTGAATAAAGTATTGAGTTGGGTGATGTTTTAAAAAGTAGGAGTGTATTACCATAGGAAAAAAAACATTTTTTATGATATGATATTTTATAACACGCACCTTAACAGGAATAAGAGGGCGCTGCCCCTCTGGTCCTCTCGGCCGTTTTTTTTCTTCACGCTTTTTTTCATTGTCTTCTTCTTCTGCTTCTAACCTCCCGGCCTCCGCTGCAAACCAAAACATTTCATACAATCAAATTAATACATTCATTTTATGCGCTTACCTTCCCAGGATGCTGGAGCCTATCCATGCAAACACCAGGTGGGGTACACAGTGTATTGGTTGCTTGCCAATTGCAGGGCACAGGGAGATTTACACCCAAGCATGCACACACTCATACTCTAATTTTATGTTCTCAATTACTCTTCAATGCATGTTTTGGGGATGTGGGGGAAACTGGAATGCCTACATAAGCACGAGGAGAGCGTTTAAACTCCACGCAGGAAGGCGTAACCCACAAGGGATTAAAAGTTTGATCACATAAATCTAAGGAAGACATGTTTTTATATATATATATATATATATATATATATATATATATATATATATATATATATATATATATATATATATATATATATATATATATATATATATATATATATATATATATATATATATATATATATATATATATATATATATATATATATATATATATATATATATATATATATATATATATATATATATATATATATATATATATATATATATATATATATATATATATATATATATATATATATATATATATATATATATATATATATATATATATATATTTATATATAAACAAGCAAATTTATGAAACAGCAGTTACTGTACCTACCTAAACTCTCCTGCAGATGTCGCTGCCTCATTTTAGAAAGACTGGGCTTGATGTTCTGTGGTGCCGGCTCAGGCTTCATACTTTTGTTGCTACACTGACCATCATCCAGGTCTAGCTGCAGGCCAGACAGATGTACAATCCTCTCTTGCCTACCCATCTCCACCAACCTCTCGTTATGCTTCTTCGAGGATGCCTCATGGTCATTAATGGAATTGTCAGAGATGCCAGATGATGTGTTGGTATCTTCATCAATCGCTTTGGTTTCATAAGTGCTGCCGGTTTCTGATTCCTCAATATCTGCAGCAATGCAGCTGTATACCATACTGACCAGGTCTGTGGACTAATAAAGTGTAAAAAGAAGAAAGTAGACATGAGACAACTTGATGTGGGAAAGAACACACCCACAAACACAACAGAATTGTTTTTCTCCAACGACTTTTCATATATGGTGGTACATTTCAATCTCTCTCTTTCTTTTTAATTATTTAACTACGATGATAAATCAGTTAAACCCAGTGGCGGACCGTTAGGCCTTCTGTGCTGGCCTAAGAAATATATATCTGAATCATATATTATATTTTGTCCATCAATACTTATTAAATAATTCCCAATTGTCTGTTAGCTTCCTTTCATTGCTTTTCCCCCTGGTTGCACTGCTTCCAGGTGTGTAGTGGGAGACATTTTGCACCGTTGAATCGTAATATAACATAAACAAATTTAAATGAACTTGGATTACATTGCAGACACAGTAAAAAATGATAATAATAATAATAGTAACGGGAAAAAGAAAACACTGAAAAAAATGCAACGCTCCGCCCAGTGCTCGCAGAGACATTACAAAGAGCGAGTTGCGACCACAGAGACATTACACAAAGGAGTTGCGGGGAGAGAGACACGGTGGTCATGATGTTCTTATGAGCAGCACCTCGCGTCCGCTGTCTGCTAGTATATCAAAATTTGTCTTAAATCTCAAGATAAATATTTACCAAAAATGTTACCCGTATCTCGAATTTCTCGTATGTCGGGCCACTGGTATGTCGAGTTACCACTGTAAAAGGTCTTTCGAATTATTGTCTTTTACGTGTGAGGAGTAAGTGGTGCAAAACCATTAGGGACCTGCTTCATTAACATATAGAAAATCTATGGGAAGTATCCAAAATGGACAGTGAAAGTAAAATGTTAACTTATCTACATCAGTACCAAGTCAACCTTTCACCCTTACACGCCAACCCAGTGGCAATTTCGAGTGTCCACCCAGCCCATAATGGATGTTAGAAGAAACAGATGTGGGAAGAAACAAGAGTCCCCAGAGAAAAGCAACACTGGCCCAAGGAGAACATGCGAACTCCACACAGGTGGACTGACCTGGATTTGTACCTAGGACCCCAGAACTGTGAGGCCGACATGCGAACCAGTGATTCCCCGGTCCACCGTTTTAGAAATTGACAAATTAAATGTAAACTCAGGTGTTGGTAACCTGGGTAAGAATTTCATCATAATTGTGAAAATTAGTCATTTGTCTTTACTAAAACTGTACCTGTCTCTGCATGAGGCAGGATGGACTGGCTGGCCTCAAGCCTTGCTCAGAAACAACTTGGTTAGGGTGAGATGATGGTATGGTCCCGTTTCCTCCATACATAGAATTATTTGCATTTCCAGCATCCTTTGGGTGCTGAATCATTGAGTAGACATTCTCTGAAGTGCCACTAAAACAGACAGGAAGAGAAGTCCATCTCAATTAAGCAAGGATAAAATTGTGCGTAGCAGGCGAGCAAAGATGGCAGTATAGCATGTCTTAAAATGCAAAGTAGATTTGCTTTTTTTCCCCACATGGCAGAATTAATCAATGCATCGTAGACAACCATTTTTAGTAGTATTCTGTCAGATACACTTTCAGTGATTGTGGATAAAACACTGCTTTTGGACTACGTGACCTTTCAATTTTGGTTAAAATACTCTAGAACCATTGAGACATTGATACTACTGACTCTATATTTTTTTCAAGATTTTTTATAGCATTCATCTACAGCAGAGTTCTCTAAACCGCTCGTCAAGGGCCGGTGTGGCGTCCTGATTTTTTATTCCAACCGATACAGCATAGATAACCCAGGGCTCAGCAACCCAAAATGTTGAAAGAGCCATATTGGGAAAGATAATGTCTGGAGCCGCAAAAAAATAAAAGCGTTAAAGCCTTATGCCTTATGATGAAGGCAATACAAGCTGTATGAATCATATTACTCTCAGTCATTCATCTTTCGTACCACACATTCTCGTATGGGTTTTGTGGGTTGCTGGAGCTTATCCCAGCTGACTTCAGGCAGAAGGCAGAACATATCCTAGACTGGTTGCCAGTCAAGCGTAGTGTACACAGAAAGAAGGATGACAATTCTCACTCACAGTCATACCGCCACCAAAATAACCAAAATATGTGGCAACCTGCATTATCAGCACTGGAATAAATTAAGTACAATCAACCAAGCCTTACACTTACTCCAAATCCTGGCTTGATATGGTAGAGTTGCGGCTCTTGCGGAAACCAGAGAAAATGGACAACATGCTACGCCTCTTTTTCCTTCTCAGTGACTGGGCTTGATCAATGGATGACAACTGGCTTAAGGGAAGAAAAATATAATAACACAGGTCAGATGATGATGACGTTAGTTTAAATTCTTTTTATCTTCTTCCGGAAAGGTGTATAGTAGTTGCCGATCTCAAAATAACCAAATCAATCAATTAGACATTTGGCCATCCAAAGTTTTGTTGTGTTAATGGTCTCTTAACAATGGTCTCTAGGACATACGTTTAGCCGTTTAGTTTGCAAAAGGTCAATTGATTCCCAAAGCTATTGGACAGGTTGGATATAAAATATGCTTCTACCTATCAGGTAGAACTCTTTTGCTGTAGAAGTCTGGCAATCCATCCTCCAGTGTATTGACTCCACCATTCTCAAAGTAGTGCTATAAGCAAAAAAAAAAGAGAAACAATATATTCAATTACCCATTAACAGTGTCAACTGAAATAGCTGGAAATATATCAGGGGGACACCCTGAATCGGTGGCTGATTGCATGCACACTCACACCCATACTTAGGGACAATTTAGAGTGTCCAATCAGCCTACCATGCACGTTTTTGGAATGTGGGAGGAAAGCAAAGTACCCAGAGAAAACCCACGCAGGCCCAGGGAGAACATGTAAAATCCAAACAGGTGGAACGACCTGGACTTAAACCCAGGACCCGAGTGCTGTGACGCTGACACGCTAACCACTCGCGCTAACGGGCCGCCCTCACCCAGTATCATAAACATTAAAATTATTTTTGTGAAAATCCATTGAGCATCATTCAAAATCCACAAGGTAAATCGAAGATGAAGGTAAATTCATAAATTTGTTTGTGTTAAGTACAATGCAAATCTGTTTCGAATACAAAAGAGGTCAAAGTCGTCTGATCAGTCATTGAGGCCAAACTCACACATTCTGGGGGAAGGTGACCGGCTCTATGTCTCCGTGGAGGACGAGGCCGTACGTGGGTCACATGGCGCAAGGGTAAGCCATTGGTTGGAAGGGTGGACAGGCACTCCCATGATGCTGAATGGGAAAGTTGAGTCGAGGGTGGAGGAGCAGAAGGTGCGGGAGAGGAACTAGGGTCGTCTCCAAGATCTATAAAAAGGGAAAAGTTATATTAAACTGTTTGGTTTCAAGCTATCAATATACATTTATTCTCCATGATGATATTCATTTAGAATTAGTTTTTGTTGTTTCTGTTCTAGTTGTTTCTATTCAATTAAAAGATTCCATTTGTTAATTACTAATTTAACGGAATACTTCAAAGATAATCCAAAGAAAGCCACTGGGTAAAAAAACTTACATGCTCTGGTGGAGACAGGGCGTATTCTTCTGGTTCTGGAGCTGCACTTCTTTATAGCCATTGTGTCCTTGACAGAGAATTCAATCATAAATCTTCAGTGCATTTCCCGATAGTTGCTATATATATATACCCTTAATAGCTCATTACCCAGTACAACCACAATTACCAGTAATACTGCTTATATTACAGTATTATATAGTATGTGTTTTTGAACTGAAAGTCAGCTGGGATAGGCTCCAGCACCCACACACATTTTGGAAAGATAAGTGGTTCAGAATTTTTTTATAACTGGTAATCATGCTCATGTCGCAGTCTTTTTGGACATGTTCAAAAACGAGACCACATTTGTTAAAATAATAGTATTTGTTCCGTCATAGTGTTTTCGATTGAATATAAGTTCGTAAGTGATTTGAAAATCATTATTTTCTTTTTACATTTGGAAGTCTGTACACTACAAAAGGGTGCCAGTTTCAACTGGCCACACAAATAATTTGCAATCTTTATTGAACATATCATGCAGGAAACATCATTTTTTTCACCTAATATTGCACAAAATACGCTAAATCTTAGAATTCCCACATAATTTTATGTTTACAATCAATTCATGTTGTACTTACTATTTCCAGGTTCACGCCTACGTCTTCATCAGGGAATTCCAGAGATTCCATTGTTCGGGATTGTCTGATAGTGTGTCTTCCTGTTCCTACATCATCCCAGCGCATTGCATGAGTCACCTGCCGCAGCTGATACAACAAATTCAAACAAACTCATTAAATGTAGCAATACACTCTTTGTTGCAGCTCGAACAACAGTATGCAACAAAAAAGGTAAAGATTGTTTTTGACCATTAGTTAAACTGTCTTGTGTTGGATCATTTGGAACAATGAATGACCTAGTGAGGCCGTCGAGGGCTCAATTCCCCACTCCTGCTCTACTTACTAACTCTGCCTTGTTGCCTTATTTAGTTGGTAAGTTTTATCCACCCATAATCTTCATGTTGCACTTTGGTATATACATATTATTCTTATAAAAAAATGCTCTAATGTGATGACAAATTTATAAATACTCTGAGTGGTCAAAAGTGAGGCACGGAAAGTGAACGCATTTCTCCTCTGGAGTTGCACGCATATGGTGGTGATCTGTATGCTAGGAATAGATAAAAATCAATTGTCGTGAGGTCAGGTTGCCATTCTGCACATTGCAGAGACCACCATGGCAGTGCTGCTTTTGCTTGACCACTGGCGCACGTGCCATTGTTCATCGCCAAAAGTTAGCATTTTCCGAGGTGCAAATTTTCATTCTGACTTAGACACCGTGCCTCCGACTCCGAGGAATAAAAATAATTGACCAGCATCATGAGGGATTCACGCCGTAGATACGGCCGTGAAGCTGGCAGGACGAGAGGATGTCAACACATTGCATGGCGCCACTCGGAAGGGGTCTGATGACGGACAGATGATGGAGCTATTGCATTTGGCAATCGTCTTGACAGTGTCAAGACAACAACAACAGCAATAATTCATTCAGTTTTGAGTAATAACAGGAAGGTTACGAATTCATATCATAGTTGAGTCCCAATTTATACAATATACATAATGCCGAACCAAAGTTTTTTTATTTTATTTTATTTTTAAATAGAAATAAAAATTTAAACGGCAAGATTTTGATTTTGGGAAAAAAAGTTTTGAGGTTGTTTCAGTTTTGTAAGGGACATTGCAAACTTCAAGCTGGACTGATTCCCCTATAACCAGCATTCTTAACTCCCATGATTATTAAACCATAACATAGTGATCAACCATTACTTACTAGAGCTCTTAAAGGAAAACATGCAGAAAGGCTTATTACCAGTACCAGTGATTTATGGGTTGTGTAGAGTTCTTGAAGAATCTGATCCACAATAGAGTTGGTTAAATATGACACTACTGACAACTTCACCTCCCTGAAAAAGAAATAAGGGTTGAATTTTTGTTATTGAATCAGATTTTTTAAATTTAAATCCTGACCCTTCTCTTACTGTAGGGCTCTGTTAATATCCTCAGATGCTCTTTCCATGAGGGCATTGCGAATTGTTGAGCGGGGGATTGAAACCTGCTCTGATATGCATGATAGAGGTGGACTGACTCTCTCGGAAGCTGCACAGGACATGGGACACAATTCCCGGCACAGAGACACCATTGCGTCGACAACAACCTGTGAACAAAGAATTCACTTTAAGATATCAAATGAGATCATTTTTTATACATACTTGTCTATTTTTTTTAATTCACCTTACAACTGAGATGCGCATATGTACATCCAAAACATCTGTGGTATTGGCTAAAAAATTAACTTCAAAGACACAACGAGTGTGGAACAATTACCTTTGAACGAAATTCTACATAATGGAGTTTCAGGCAATTGAAATATGAAGAGAAAATTCTCTGAATACATAACGGAGTATACAATAGAATACTTATGAAACCCAGAGGAACAAGAAAGAAAGTACAATTTTCTTTAGAATTGAACACAGAAATACAAGTTCATGGGTCGTGTTAAATGTATCTAGATATAAATGGCATATGTAGTCATTTATGTTTCTGATAGCTACTACTTAACACACCTGCAGCTCTTTGTCAGCAGCCCGTGCTAGCTCCCCAGCCAGAGTATCTAGTCGTTGTCTAACTGGGCCATCCATGGACAACACATGAGCCAGTTCACAGAGGGAAGGATATAGCTAAAAGGTCAGGTCAAAAAAGAAAATTGTTGTGTGCAATGTGCTTCACAAAAGTTTATGATAGTAGGACTTTAGTAGGCTTTGGACAAGTGATTTCATATCGAATGTTTTTCTCCACTTACAGCTCTGGAGTTTCGGGCTTCCTTAAGGATCTTGCGGGCAGTTTGTACCTCCTCTGCTTCCTCACAGCCGTTCAGTACACCAACCTGCTGTTGCACCCTCACGCACAAACGATCCATTACCTATAACCATATCACACCATCACAACCATGATTCAGAAACTCTCACCATCATTAAAGCCTTGTACAGATATCCAGAACAAGTAACAAACCTGTTCGGCTGTACTCGTGACGAGGCCCTGGTGAAGTCTAAGAGTTTGCTTTTGGGAGAAACGCTGTGTCTGGTTGTTTCTTATCAGGGCACGTTGGATCTGTCATAAAGCATACATAGGCACAGAGAAGATGAAGGGGTATGTATAGAACCTATCTTGGATAGCAAAATAGGAAGAATGATAATTGTACATCGACATATATATATATATATATATATATATATATATATATATATATATATATATATATATATATATATATATATATATATATATATATATATATATATATATATATATATATATATATATATATATATATATATATATATATATATATATATATATATATATATATATATATATATATATATATATATATATATATATATATATATATATATATATATATATATATATATATATATATACTCACATACTATACTATATAAACATACATATGGATATCAGCTGTGTGCCTGTACATAGGGGTTCATCCCAAGGATGCTCCCCATTCACCCTTCAATGCTCATGGGGGCTTTGACAGTGAGACCTCGAGGGTCAAAGCCGTAGTTTGATAATTTAATTTTTAGTTGTTTCATCGAAATTGCAGCCAAATGCATTGGACACGGGCGAAGAGAACACCTGACAGTCTCAGAAAGAGTTTCGACTGGCATCTGCAGCAGATCTTTGCCCATGTCAAGGTTTAGGAAGAGGACATTGAGAACAAGGGGACTAGGTTCCCTGCTTCTATTGCAGAACAGACCTGTGACCGTAAGGTCCTGCTGTGGCAATAATCCCAGAATCTGCTGCTGAGCTGAACACCAGCGGCAAGGGACGCCATGAACTATCCAACTTTTATGATAAATAAGCGTGTAAAAGACAATTAAAATCACTTCATCTTCTTTATTAGACATGCTCTATTCCCTAGTTCATTGACAGAAATTAGTGAGAAAATTTTGTGAGGTCTCCATTGTCATACCAATGGAAATTGATGTTAATTGTAAAAGCGAAAGCAGATTGAAGTCATTAATCAGAAATGCCTTTCTTCAAGTCCAAAAGGCAATGTGATTGTTCACTCTTTGTATGTCTCTGCTTTGCATATTCTGAACGTTTTTTCTTACCCTGGTCAGAGCTTGGTCAGTCTTCTCTGGAGAACTGCGATATGCCTGTGTTGCATCATTAAGGGGAAGGGGCATGTACTGCAGTGTGAAATTGCTAAAAAAAAATGGAGAGGGAGATTAAAATTGAACTGACAGTCATTGGCAGGCATTGCATAACCACTATAACAATTGCATGGTTCTGTTTGGAAGAACCACTTTCCTTTACCTAAATCAATCATAATACCAGCATATGAAACATTATTTTTCTAAAGACTTGCCCAAAATACATTGTTACATTGATTAAAATTTGTAAATTAAAAATTAAATTCCAATGACATAAATTCGTCTAATACGTGAACTGGAGTACTCCGACTACAACTTCAGACACGCAACTTCTCACAATAAAAGACAATGTAGTTTCTTTAGTTAAATTTTACTTAATTTGCATGGTTTTGGGGCGTGGTAAAAAGTTTGAGTGATTAGTAGATTAGTAGTTAGAGTGATAGCCCCTGTGTAACATTTAATTTAGACAGTAATTATCATAAATTCAATCATCTTGTAGGTTTACTTTTTTTTAGTAAACAGAAAATCTTTGTACAAAAAATTAATACTAAACATCTTTGTCACATCACTTGAATGATGTATAATAGTATGTAAACAAAACTATTGTCTTTGAGGCATTAAATGAACTGCTGATCTTTTAAATCTGTGACTCATTAGCTTTATGTATGCATCCTGCATTTGCAATATGGTTGGCATGTGTTATTGAGATCATCTTACTGCTCCAGTGCCCTTGCCACATCTTGGAAGCCTGTCGCCGTCGTGTTGTTGCGATCCCAGGTAACACTTCTGAAAATGATCAAATAATATGTATAAATAAAGAAAGAAACATGAGAAATATATACAGGGTACACCACATAAGTGGTAATTCTTCATTGCATTAAAAAAACATCAACATAGCAATAATACACATGCCATATCTTTGCTTCTTCTATATTTTAATGAGCTCTTATCCCATCATAAGATATGCATAAACAACTGTCATGCAACTAATGAGCTTCTGCTGTGGTATCTACCTCCCACACTCCCACTTTCCCCAAATGATTTTTAAAAAATCTAATTTTCAACAGATTAGCTGTCTACCTATGTATCATACCTAGTATGCCCTTGAATTATAATGAAGAAAAAAGCACAAATGGCTCTTCATTCTTTCTTATTTAGAAATAAATTCATCTGTCTGCTACCTAAGCGGCAAAACAACGAATGCTAAATTATTTGCAGTACCTAACAAGGCAGCCATGCCAACTGGGTCATAAACAGGTGAGTGAATGAGTGAATATTAAGCTTTTCAAATGTTTTGGTAGTGATGGTTCAGGTAAAAGTGCCATATAATTTTTGCTCTAGCTTTCTCTTTCTGTTCCTCAGTATTTATGGATATCTAAGTTTGTTGCAAGTTGTACACTTTTTGTAACGGGGCTCCTTAAACTTTCCTACTTAGCATATAGTAATAATAATTTGCAAAGAAATATCCGGATTTAATGGTTGTTTTTCTCCTTGTGCCCTCCGATTGGCTGGCCACCAATTCAGGGTCTACCCCGCGTCTGGCCCAAAGTCAGCTGGGATATGCTCCAGCACCCCCGCGACCCTAGTGAGGAAAATGCGGTTCAGAAAATTAGATATTTGTATTTAACACATGTATTTATTTTATTTATTTAAATTTTATTCCCAGAATAAAATTTGGACTCTTACCTGAGTGTTGTATTAATTTGCAGGGCTTTGCTAAGCATCTTGGCCCCAGAATCTTCCAGGCTGTTGCCACTCAGGTCCACCTTCCGAAGGCACGTGTTAGAGCCCAGAGCATTAACAAACATGGTTCCACGCTGGCGGAGTCTCGAGTCAGCTAAAGAGAGGGATTGTAGGCTCTGGAGAAAAATGCCAAAAATAAGTTAAAATCAAAAAGAGAATTGAGAGAAATAAGAAACTGATACTACCAACCATCAATTGTATTCTGTAATACTTTTTTCAAACGAATACTGCATATTGTGTACAATTGAATGAAAGAATATGGATTAAACATTTATTCCATAGGGTACATAGTAGTAATATGGCATTTGAGCAGTGGTCAGGGCCTTCAAGACCTTCTCTGCAGGCCTAAGAAATATCTGAATCATATATTATATTTTGTCCATCAATATTTATTAGATAATTCCAAATTGTCAGTCAGCTTCCTTTCATTGTATTACGGATTACAATCTGCTTCGTTAAACAAGCGTCAAGACTGTTGCTTTAACCAATAAGATTGAGTTGGCAACACCCCAATGCCTTGTCGCAAGCGCAGGGATACGTCATTGCCTTCTCACTGGCGCAGGTATACGTCATTGCTTTCGCCAACTTTGATTGGCTGGTGATAGAGAAGGCAGGCCAAAGCTACCAAAATGTATCTGGAGCGAGCTGCACAAGCAAATATATTGTTGTGTTGATTTAAAGCCATTTTCAAGACAGACTTTTCAAGAGAAAAAAGCTGGACATCATTAAGAAAGGTCGGACAACTCCAAAGCAAGCAAATCTGTCACAACCGGCAATGAACATTTTCATCACTAAATCGAATAAAAGCGTATGCCAGAAATACAACAGGACCGGCTCGACTTTCAGCATTAGCTTCGATGGTGATAGAAAACAAGGAAGAAAGAAAGGAGGATGGATATTGTGTACAGTTAAAAATGGGGAGTAAAATATGGCTAGATTCCTAAATAACATTTTAATTGTATGAGGTTATTATTGATTATTTTTTTATGTGTCACAACAGTAGATGCAGTAGAGGTTTTATAGCCATAAAATAGTTTTTGAGGGTTGGATTGAAGGTGTCGCTAGAAAATGCACAGACCGCCGCTGCATTTGAGTGACATTAAATCCGTTTTGGCAGAAATATCAGTGAAATATATATTTTGCTTTTTAAAGATGCATATGACATTGGAGGCATATTTGTGTGTGCTCAAGATCGCTACAATAAATATTTAAACAACATATTTTTCTCACAAGTTATGAGGCATAAAACAACAGCCAGGAATGGGAGGTAGGATGCTATTCAAATGAAATTAGATTAAACAAATCATTTGTTATTCACACGCTAGTGTGGATGCATATCTTCTTAGTGACGTCACATCAGATTTGTGTGTTATGTTAAATAATTAAACTCACACACTCTTCCTCCTGCACCAAATGAACCAATTTCTGTAGAATTTCATCCAGCACTCTGAGGAGATAGGGAAAAAAATGGGAGTAAAAGATACATCTTTGCAATCTTCACTGTCTGTATTACTCATGTCTGAGGATGTCTATACCTGCCCTTAATGTTGAAATTCTTCCCCAGCATCAGGTGTTTTAGGGAAGGGTGTCTTGTAAATGCTGGGATGACAGCCAGTAAGTCAGAGTCCAATCCTACAACAACAGTTACATCTTTAATACAATTTTTTGGAGAAAGAAGAAAACACCTATTAATGATATTTTGGAGAAAAATGTAACGCTTGGATATGTGCAGACATTTTGAAAACAGCCAATT
>NC_135516.1:4692698-4760198 GCF_051989575.1 Stigmatopora nigra
AGAGGGTGGGAAAAATCTAGATAATGCTAATAAGCAGGAGGAACGGTAAATAGCATGCTTAATTATAAGAAATAGCTAACACAATTTGTTTGCCGTGATCTTTAATATCTGAGCTCAACTAGTGACTTGTAATGTTTTTTTTAAAGGAGAAAATGACAACTATTTTAATCTAATTTTTAAATTGTTTGTTTTTGTACAGAATAAATCCATTTGTACTGAACGTTATGCTTGATATCACAACTTGGACTGACCACTTGATGTGCTGCAAGCTAGACTCAGTACAAAATTCTCACTTGATACATGAAACAGAATGTGGCCAACAGTCGGTATTCATACATTTCCATACTTTTATGCTGAGTCAGGCAGCACAGCGTGTGCCCGAGAGATTTCCTTTCATGGCTTCAAAGCCTTTACCATCCTATGCCTAATTTTATCATCTCTTTCTACTTTGCTGAAAAAGAAGATTTTTTTTGTAGCTTTTGAGGTTAACCAACGAGTGTCAAGATACTATTTTGTAGATCCTAAGGAAGATAATTGGGGCACTTGGCTTTCTAGCCACCTTCAAGAACATAGTCAGTGCCAAAATTATTTACTGTAATTATTTAATGTTTTTCAACTGTGAACTTGTGAAGCACATTGAAAGTTGTTAAGAGTGTGGGTTGTGTTGAATTAATAAATGTGACTTCACTGGACCTTCACACATTTCTTCTTTAGGACTCAACAATCAGAAAAAAAGGACAAAAACATACTCCTCGCAACACCTTGCAAAACTCAAATCATTGTAAAAAGATCCGCCATCATGCTCCTTCATTGCACATGACAATGTCCAACATTGTGTGCTTTGGTTTGTCAGTCAAGATTGGAACTTAGTGACAATCCATTTGAAACCCCTGAACACCTGACAAAATTGCCATGAATATTGTACATGCTGAACATAAGGCTTACATGCCTGGTTAACAGATTTGCGAAATTGTCTGGGGCAGTGTTTCCCGACATTTTTGAACTAAGGCACACTTTTTGCATTGAAAAGATTCCAAGGCACATCACCAGCTGCAAACATTTTAATTTAAAAATAGGTCTCCTATATTAAAAATATAAAGTCAGTACATAAAATTCTGAATGAATGATTGAATAAATATATTGAATGAATAAATAAATAATTGCTTGTTAAAAAAAACTCAAAATATGTTTAGGAACAAACAAAAGCAGTTTAAAATGGATGGAAACATGACAAGTCTACTTAGATGAAACATCTACAAATGGGTTGATAATAGAGATGAACATGTGCATGCGTATTACAAGACCAATTGGAACTATATAAAGATTTGTGACCAAATTATGGATTTCAAATCCATAGGAGCATACTGTGCATATATCACTTATCTTAAGGAGGTAAATTTGTGTGATGGCTTTCACGTGCATAATTGGATTACAAAAGATTCTTACCTTTGGAAGAAAGTGAGGTCTTTGAAAGATTCAGGAGAACAAGACCCTTGTTTAGACGACACACTTGTTGAATCAAATTGGAAACACCTGGTTTAAAAGGAGACAATTACAATGCTAATAAAGTACAGACTGTTGGACTATAAAAAAAGCTGAACATTAATAGTAGCCGAAACAGCAAGAACAGCAGTATTTATGTGGGTTTCCTCCTTTAAAATAACATTTTATACTATTCAATAATAATAATATGTCTAGGGAAGCAAAATTGAAGATGTCTCATGTACATTTCTGGAAAGTGAATGAGCAACCATAGACCAAAATAGAGACCAGACTTCCAATTGTGAATTCAAAGCAATTTAGCATTAAATAATTATCATGGCAGATTACAAACTAGTGTACTAAAGTGGGAGTGTAGCCAAATATTCTTTATTTTCTTCAAAAACCCTTCTGTAAAACTAATTTCAGATGTATTTTGACATATGGCAGAATCTTTTTTTAACACTTCTAATTTATGTGATGTTTTAGCCTTAAAAAAAACTTCACTTTTAGATCTTCATTCATTTTCTGAACAGCCTATCCTCACAAGGGTTTTGGGAGGGGTTGGAGCCTATCCCAGCTAACTATGGGGACCAGACAGGCGACACGGAATTGGTGGCCACCCAATTGCAGGGCACAAGAAGAGAGACAACCATGCAGGCTCACACTCATACCAAGTGGTAATTAGGAATGTTCAACCAGCCTATCATGCTTGTTTTTCGAATGTGGGAGGGAACCAGAGTACCCAGAGAAAACCCATGCAATCTCGAAGAGAACATGCAAACTCCACACAGTGAGGACCCATCTGGGATCAAACCCTTGACCTTAGAACTATGAAGCTGACGCACTAACGGCTTGGCCACTCTTAATTTACAATTTTTTTGCATTCAATTTTTTCTGCTTTAAAAACTTTTGAGATTTTGAAACTGAAAACAAAATTAGATCCGAAATGCAACTTTTGGCTTTGATTTAGCTCCATACAAACCAGAACGGTGTAAAAGATCAGATACGGTTTCACAGAGAATAAAGAGGAGGATGGAGAGTAGGAGGAGGTGCAAGCTGGTACCTTGATTGTCAAGTGTGTTGTGAGCTAGGTTGAGAGAGTGAATTGCGGAGGCTGGATTCTCTGACAAAGCCGATGCCATTTTCTGAGGAAAATCCCTGGAGGAATAAATTACACATTGTGTGACATTCGTGTGACTTCAGTGCAAGCAGTTTGGGTACAGTTCCCATTGAGTATGAGTACTATGAGTGGAAATGGTTGTACATCTTATGCACCCTCCAAGCGACTGGCAACGTGTTCAACACAAAACCCAGAAAAGACTGATGTTAAAAAGACATGGATGTAAAAAGACATGGATGTAAAAATGAAAGACGGAAAAACAGAAAAAAAGGGAAAAAGCCTGACAAACATTGGGAAGATAAAAGGAGATATGCAGTGAAGTATGAAGGTGCAAATAAGAGAAAAAGTTAAGAACAAAGGCCTTTTAATGCAGGTGGTAAGTAGGAGGAGGGTGTAATGAAGAAACCTACGATTTTAGTCCAGCATTTTCCAGAGTGAGTTCTTTCAAGCTGTTGGACTTGCTGACTGCATGAAGTACCTGGTCTACCACTTCTGACCCCTGGAGAGGTAAACGGTATACACAATTTAACAATTGGCAGTAATAAAACATTGCTAACTGATGTTATAGTAATAGTCTATTATGTAATATTTAAACAATAATTACAAGACGCAGGTCTTTGCAGTACAGCTTTGTGAACCAAGTGTTGTATGCAATGGATGCTACAATGACAGCCAGATCTCTGGAACATAGAGAACAATTCAGATCCATAAGATTAAGATAAGTGAAAACATCAGTCAAATATTCATACAGTGAGTTATATTATTGCAGCCTGTGGCTGCCTTTGTTTGTCATCTATAAACAAAGGAGTAAACTGTGGCCTGCTGTATGGGGAAAAGAGTGACAAAGTGAAAAAGTAAAAACAAATGTGGGCATGGCATATTGTGTATTACTAAAACGTTGTTTTAGCACGGATACAAAATGTAGATATGTTACTTTAAATTAAAGTCATGTGTCAAATAAATGTTTTTTTGCAATAAAAAGTACAGCTTCACAATGTATTATTCACTGGGTGGCTTTTAGCCAGAGATGATGGAGCAGCAAGTGTTGTTTTTGACTGAACAAAAGACAGACCAACCGCATCAACATTCACTTCAGAACTAAACTGTATTCATGCACATGGGCCTGTTCGGTACTCGGATGATTCGCCGAAACACGTTTCGCCGAGAGCCGTTTATTATTATGTTGTAGGCTGTGTTGTTTTTGTGTGTTTTTTTCTGCAGGTACCTGCAGCTGTGGCTCCACCCCTGTGGCAAAGCCCTGCCCAGGCTGTGGAGACTTCCCACTCATCCCTCCTCCAATCAAGGTCCACATCCTGTCCTTATTCAAACCCTCCTTATTTGCAGTTCTGGGCTCAACTGTCTGGCATTCAAGTGCTAAGGCAGTGGAGTCGTTATTTTCTTTAGAAGGTTGTATGGTTCCCCTGCCTCCGGCCCAGAGTCAGCTGGGATAGGCTCCAGCACCCCTGTGACCCTTTTGATGATAAATCAGTTTAGAAATGAATGAATGAATTAATTAATCTTAAACCTTCAAGAGACAACTATCAAAAGGTACTCAAATGCTCAACTCCAAGTATCAATAGTAAGCATTGGATACAATAACATAAATAATTTCACCTGGTATCAAGATGACTGAAATCCAATAGGTTTAACTCCCTGTTCTCCTGTGAGTGGTAAATTGTGTCAACATCCTAAAAAATAGAAAAGAGAAAAGGAGAAATCCCATGAGAATACCGATTTTTATAAAATTACAATGTAAGAAAAAGCATTAGAATCTTGAAATTGGCAAATCATGATCATAAACAGATGAACCAGCATAGAACCTTTTTAGTGAGCAAACTGACTATATAAGTACAACACCTCAAAGTGAGTTCCAGCGAATTGGAAATTCTGATTCTAGTACTTGCCAGCAAAAATAAGTGAAAGAGAATATGGGCCTAAATTACTAAAGATTTTCACATCCAAAAGCAAACAAAATTTGATTTTCATTTCCACAGACTTTATTCTGCACCTTCTGTGAGCAAAGTATATAGATATATTTATTTAGCATGCACCATGAATTTATCAAACAATAAATTACACTTCGAAATTTTGAGTCTTTAACAAGTGTCAAAAGGCATGTATTAAAACAGCTACGGTAAAAGGAATGGAGTTCTTTTCTGTTGATGTAAAATATGTTAGAATTTGGAAAGCAAAATTTTCAACGTATTGTCTAGTCAGCAACTGCAACCATAAAAGTTCGACATAAACTAAAGTCATAAGTCAATGATGAAAAAGCTGTGAAATTTGCATGTATTTTTGTCATTTCAGCACACTATGCTTGCTCACATCTCCCAGTCCACTTTTACAGGCATGTTAAAGAAGTTATGCAAGGCGGGTATGTATGTAACCATAAGTAATTGCTGCAGACACAATGATTTGATTCAATAAAACACGTCCATATGCTGTCTTCCCCATACTTATCTATAGTACGGGGTGCTGATTTCTTTTCAGTAATGCTAACCCCTAACACTAACCCTATTTTTACAATCCTAACAAAGTTCGAACGCTTTCCTATTGTCCCGTGTTGTGGAAAAAGTACTGATAGATATTCTGAAATTTAAAGTCATATTTTTTCATGCTTTTTGGGGGGGATTAAGCTAAACCAGACAGTGTAGTAATACTGTGATAGATAAGACATTGTAGATAGATGAATAGATAGATAAGGACACAAAAAGAAAAAAAAAAGTATTTTTCTTACCCACTGCACTTCTTCTTTGCATCCAATTCCATTATAGTCACAGAGAGCTGCATATGTCTCTGAAAAACCTCCTTAAATGAAAAGGATAAACAAATAAAAATATTCCCAAGCAGAGAGAACAAATACATTAACACCAAAGATGAAAGCATATGGAGTTTATTGTTGTAAACAACGAGCAACATGCAGTGTGCGGGATGTACGCTAATAGATTATTGTAATTTTTTGATGATAAATAGCAACTTTTTTTTCTCTCAATTGGAACCCTGCAGATTTTAGAATGAAGTGGCTTACTCATGGAATAGTTTTAGCCAAATGAGCTTCATATTCAGCTTCAAAATTTAAAAATTATTACTTAGTATTTTCATTTGATTTCACTCAGTGACCTTTCAGATCCTGATGCCTCATCTCATGTCAAGGTGTTGATAGTTTTAAGAACCTTAGAATAGATTGGAGCTTTCACATAGAGAAATTGGCCCTATTCACAAAATAATTCAAGTTACAAAACCACTTATGAAACCAATTAATTTGGTAAATGGAGGTACCACTATATTTTTCACAAATCAAATGTTTCTTTGTAACGTATCTCTTGGCAAATACCTCATTTTAACAGATGAACACATGCAGCTAATAGTTAGGTTGGGCGTTTATAGATTTTTGTCCCTTAAATTTTAAGTAATTTTGGCTGTGCGTCCTTTAGCAAGGAGTACTTTATAGCGATAAAATTACAGTAAAAACATTAAATTGCAAAAAGGCATAACAGATAACTTTCATAAAACTTGTAACACTTGTAATAATTTTAATAATCTGGGTGTTTTACCACATACTGTATGAGCATGAAATCAATTGACACATACTGACCACAGGTTTTTGGAGGGTCTAATGATGACTCTGCAATTGGTGAATATGTGTGAATTCCATCAGTGATGTCTCCTTCTGCTCGACAAATAGGTGGACTGTAAAATAAAAGAGGGCGCAACTTTAATAGGCAGATAATTGTACAGCTTTGAGAAATCTTTTGGTCTCTCAAAAAAGGTTACATAAGGTGTGAATCAGAGGAAAAAAAAGATAGTTTTTACCCAAAATGTAAAGTATCACCCAAAGGTGGTCGTTACATTTAAATTGTGAATAATTATTGTTTTATAATTAATTTTGATAGCCTGTGATAAAAGTATTACAGTAAACCAAGGCAAATGCCTCAAATACTGCTTTTTATACACTTAAGCTTGATTAAAGTCCAAACTGCTCAAGCATGGCCTCAAATGCACTATACTCTCGGGAGAGATCAAGTGACGCATGACAACCATCAAATTCAGTGAATCAAGGGAAAGAAACTTCAGAACAAGCCTGTAGCACTATTTCTGTGTCTAGACTTTTATTCCATCAGTTCTTACAGTGGCACCCTTTGACCTTATTTCCTGTATTTTAGGGTTTTCATTTGAACACCTGTCTGTGTGTGTGGGCGGGGGTTACCTTTTTCATTGAAGGGTGCCATTTTAGTATCTTTTTCTTTGCCTATGTTGTCCCGTAGTCCCGGTTTTCTGTTGACTTTGGTGTTAATAAATTATCATTTAATGTTAATTTCCTTGTGTCTATCACCTCATTGGCCGGGTTTTTCTGCTGTGGTAGTTGAGACTTTGGGCCAGAGGTGGGGGACAGCCTGAATTGGTGGCCAGCCAATTGGAAGGCGCAAGGTGGCAACAACCATTCACACACACTCATATCTAGGGGCAATTTAGAGTGTCCAATCAGCCTACCGTGAGGTGTAAGCCCTGCTCTAAGAGAAAATGATAATAAAATTATTTATGAATGTATCCAAATGACTAACAAACATGCAAAAACGTTAAATTATGAAATGAACAAAATACTATTAAATACAACTCAAAAAGAATCTGTCAAACTCCTCATTCAGTCCAGAGAAGACATGCCAACGAGTTTTTTAATGCTTCCTTCTGCTTCAATGTGTGTTACGGCCATATGTCCTTGCAATATCAGTCATGGTTGCATAACAGGGCCCACTTCTACAAAATAAAATAACAAAGATAAGAAATGTATTTATCCTTTGAGGATTTTGTATCTTGGAGCTATATTGGAACAGTAATTTGCATTTCAAAGAGTTAGGAAACTTGAATATTTTTTTATGTAAAAGTATTTGTCAGTGTAGCTGCTGCTGTACATTAAACAGATGTTCTCAAATTCTGACTAAATGTCATGACTTGTGAGTTCCAAGTTGCAAAGGATGCAGACGTACTTGACCAGTAGCTGCACTGCCCAAATTTCACTAACCTTTAGAAAAGATTCTACACAAATGTGACACCTGTCTCTATTGTGTTATGTACATTGGGAGGTTTTAAACAGAAATATATCACTATTAACTAGATTAACACCAACATGGCAAATTGGATCCCCTTCAATAATTTGTAATCACCCTTCTGGGAAGCCAGACCTAAGGTCCAGCTGTAGTTCTCTAAGGAAGTTTGAAACCATCAAAACACATATAAGTTTGAAGCGTGTATTGCTTTGCCCGTGAATCTAGAAGTTGGATTGATTTTCTTGTACATTTTAGGTCTTCCAGTGAACAGAAAGGACTAATACTTTGGATGGTAGTAAACCTAAATTCTTGTGCACATCTTGCTAAGACTCTTTGATAGGATGAAACCCTTTTTACAAACATAACCCTGTTTTAAACCATCCTTAATCCTATTTGTGAACAAATCACAGAAAACCGCCAAAAACATCAGTGACCTTAATCGCTTTATATCTCTAGAATCATCATGAAATCATTGTATGTGTATTATTATAATTTATCTACATTCGGTATTGAATGTCAACCAGCAGCATCAATCAGTTATAAAGCACTGCAATTAGGCTATTGCTGCCTTCTCCATTCTCTATCACATATTTCATCTGAGATTTCAGCCTTCTCTTTTATCCCATCGTCACAAAAAATTTAAAAAATAGAACAGTCATTTTTACCTTAACTTACAAATTAATTGATTCCAGAACTTGTTTCGCAACTTGTATTATTCCTAGGGAGAGCAGTACTTTATAATTGTAAAGAATAATAGACAATTTCAAAATAAAATAACTGACACAGAAAATATATTTACGTTTTGAGGAATTTCGTAACTTGGATCTTGTTTTTGTAAATTAGAACAGTCATTTGCATATCAAAGTGTTTTGTAACGTGACAATTTTGTATTTAGAGGCATTCTTAAGTTGGGGTATCAGTGTATATTTTGTTAATGACAGATAGATTACTGGAAGATCACTTGGATGATGATGAGGAAATCCACCTTAAATTCACACTGCCAATATCTCAAAGCTCTGTTGAGCACTGTTAATGACAAACAACTTGTCTTTGCTTCTCAGCTTATGCGGCACAAACACTCAGACTTTTTTCCTATAGGCAAATGGTCTTTGTTGCTTACGCATAAATCGAGTTATTGAAGACTCGGGAGAGGGCACAGTTGATGTGACCAACCATGTGATCCAACTGGTCCTGGGTCTGCAGCCTTAGTGAATAAGTGGTCTTGTCAGTATCAATTATAACCTATAGGAAACAGATAAGATAGAAATTGTCAACATATTATTTCATATAAAGAAGGGTTAATTGTCAAAAATTCTACCTGGTGTTCTTGATAAGTGTTCATTGCACGTATTTCCAAAAAATTGAATGAGACCTCCACCTTAAATAAAACAAATAATCATCAATAATGCTTCGTATAGTCATGAAAATACGGTACCCGAAAAAATGTTTACGTATTCTGGTAAATTATATTTTTGATTTTTCATCACTGCTGTAAGAAAACATGAAAAGATCAAGTTTGGAGAATCTTTTGGAGAAAATTCAAGTGAGAGAGAAGATACTTTTACCTTCGTAGGCACTTTGACAGAAAAGAGATACAGTCTCCATGTTGCCAGGACCTAGAGGGAGAACAAATTCATTGACTGAGAGAGATAAATGTAAAATTCATTCATTCATTCATTCATTCAAACATTTTCCAAACTGCTTAACCTCATTAGAGTCAATTATGTAAAATTTAAATATATATTAATATTCAGAACAACACACGGAACCTGTACATTAGCTAATTCTGATGATGTATATGTATTAGATCAAATATTACAGCAAGATAATATTCATTCCACAAAGCAGTTAAGGCTCTAGTTGCAATAAGTCAATATATGGGGCAAACAACTTCAAATGATGATTCTTGATCTTCACTTTGAATCCAACGATGTAAAATACTTAGTTAGATTTTAACCCTATTGAGTAGCAGGTACTTTCCAAAACACAAACACAATACAAAACAGTAAACTTTGTCAGGGCACTATTTTTTTTTGCTATGCCGACTAATGAACACATTAGCTCAGATAAAAATAAAAATACACTAACATATGAAGGTTAAAAAAAAAAACAACAGCAACAGGATATAATAAATAGATTGAAAAACTTAGGTTTGTGCAATATAAATAGAATAATGTGGTAATATTTTTACACACGTTTTTCTAATTTAACGTGAGATGTGCACTTCATTGTTTTTTATTTTGATCATTTAAATTTTGGACTACTATGGGGGAAAATTCCTGTAATAACACTAACTTCTAAAAATTGCTAATTGGTTATCAACAATGTTTATTTGAAATGCAATGCATTGCAAATGATTTTTTTTTTAAATTTCTTATGTTATTCTCTGAGTTGATGAGTTGACTTTTTGTTTTTAATTTGATTTTGTCTTTAATAATTTATGTTTCTTATTGACTTTCCTGAGCTCTGCCCAAGCAATGAAGTAATTCACAATGTAAAACCTGCATGCACTGAATGCACATTGCATCCTTATACAAATACCATTTTGTCTAGTCTACTACAGACTATATCCTCTGGGTATTTTTATACGTATTGGCTATAAAATTCCTCTTTTGGTGCTGTCTGTCATTCCACAGATTTTTTTCTTCCCTCCATAGAAATTCACTGACGCCACCCTCTTCCTTAATCCCTAATCCCTCCATCTCCTAATGTGCTACAGTGCTCTGTCTGGATCCCATCCTGCCCTAACCGTTTTACAACGTCCCTTTCTTGCAACTCTTCCGTCTCTTGGCTAGCTTTAGTATTTCGATTCTTTTTCTGCACTGTCGCTTTCAATTCCTCAAGGCCTCCCTCGGCTGAATGGTTGATGGCACCCTGCTGAGGGGTGGTATGGAGAAGAAAGAAAATGAAACATACAAAGCAAGCAAGTGAGACAGAGAGGGAGGGAGAGATTTGTATCCTGGTAATATAGTCTTCTTATTCTCTACCACTTTCACTACAGAGGAGACGAGAAACTGATCTGACTAAAAAGACGGAGGGATTTAAATAAACGACAAGAAGGAGGAGAGATAGTTTTACTTGTGTATTATGAAAGTGCCAGAGAGCCTGTGCAGTTAACCATTGTTCCAATCACAAAACTAAAAAAAACAACATATGCCTCAAAATGAGAATATGAGACAGGGTCTGATTATGTTAAAGGAGCTATCTATAATGCATGCCTTCAGATGTGTATCAATTCAATCAGCAGGATACTAAACAAGCAAGGAATAATATTTTTAAAGTTTATGGTTGATAACAAAGCCAACATCCAGTCTTCCAGTGAGTACTAGTATGGAAATTTAGAGAGATAATCAATTACATAAATATTTTGCCATTCTCATCCAATGAGTCACCATTATTTTTTAATGTCACCCTGCAATAAAAAGACAATATGTAATTACTTACACTCATCAATAACAGGAGCAAAATTTCAGCAGTTTTGTTTTTTTGGTTTTGGTTAAGACAATTGTATTGCGCTGAAGATGGTCGTAACAATGTAGGGTGGAATATTCAACACAAACTGAAAAAGTCAACCAAGACACAATTAGTTAGAAGTAAGTGATCTGTTGAAGAAAAATATGTGGAATTTCATTTATTGACTGGTTCATTTTTCCTCTCTACTCTAAAATGAAAACGAAGTATGATAACAATAATGTTGTAAATGACAAAATGTTGCATTTTCTACTAAATATAACAACATTAAAATGTATCTCTTTTCTCTGTTTACTAAACACAAGTATTTACCATCATCATTATGATTTTCTGAACCGCTTTATCCTCATTAAGGTCGCGGGGGTGCTGGAGCCTATCCCAGCTGACTCCTTGCCAGAGGCGGGGGAACACCCTGAATCAGTAGCCAACCAATCGCAGGGCTCAACAAGACGGATAACCATGCACACTCACACCCAAACCTTGGGGCAATTTAGAGTGTCCAACCAGCCTACCATGCATGTTTTTGGAATGTAGGAGGAAAACAGAGTACCTGGAGGAAACCCACGCAGGCCTGGGGAGAACTTTCAAACTCCACACCGGTGAACTGACCTGGATTATACCCCAGGCCGACAAGCTAATAATTCAACCGCCAGGCCTCCCCACAAGTGTTTACTTTATAATAAATGTAATTATAGAAAAACTAATTAAAAATAACAACCAAAACTATCAACCCTAACCCCCGATGTGGTCATAAGTCGACAAATGCCTGTACTTAATAAGAGCTGTAACATTACACTAACAAATGAACTGAAAGATCATTTGGAGAAAACTGACGAGTTTTACAGCAACAGAGTTTGTCTTATAGAATCTCGGTCAATGCCTCAAAAGAAAATGTGGATGGCATACGTAATTAGTCTCTTGTTGAACAAGATTGCGTCATTTGCATAAGCTGTTTGAATTTTTTTTTCTCATAACTCATCCAACCATGCCTGAATGGATCTTCGTTTGTGTATTGAGTTAAGTCAAAAAAGAAAAGGGCCCCCAATTGCTCCTCTTGATTTGAGAATTGGCCAATTCCAAACCTAAAGATGAACAATCCTTGAGTAAGACAATTAATCCAATGCTGTTTTTGGGCTAGAAGCAATTTAATAAAAATCTCAGCCACTAAATGTTGGAAGAAAACTACATCTACTCATGCAGACTGGACCTGGACTTTAAAGTGCAAGGTTTAGGGTGGCTAAAAGTCTGAAAATTGTGGTAAAAGCCCAAAGATATTTGTCCATAGAGTTAATTTATTTGCATAAATCTCTAACAAGAAAAAAAAGTGGTTTTAATCGAAAAATAAATTCATGTAGGGATCAAGCCATGTATAGTAGAAGTATCACATTTTTACTCATACCAAACAACATTTTTAAGTGTTACTTTTGTGACAATACAGTAGCTAGACTCTGTATTTCCCAAAAGGTTCATTTTAGCTTAGTCAAGAAAATGAAATTCTACTAGGGATATGTTTCTCTTAATTCTGACTTTTTAAGCCTTTGTCAGTGTCTGTAAAGACCATGAAAGAAGAACCGGGACAGGTGAGATAGCTGTAATTGCATTGCTTTTCAGAAACAGATAGGCTCTGTAGTAAAATGTCAAGTACAAGTATATGTGGTTAACATAAATTATGATGCTACTGGTGTACGTTGCAGTCATTTAAGGGCAGTGAGTGGGTGGTAGGATGGGGGTTCAATATTTATCATAAAATACCGCACTTCAAACGAAATTGTGCAAATCCTGGTGTGTGCTTGAGGGCCATGTACATTGCAACTATACCTCTGAGGCAACGAGCTATGGATCAGAGCCAGATTTGGTCACTGGTGGGATTTGTATCATAGCTCAACTACTAGGGCATTTAAAACACATGCATTTTCGACTGAGTGAAATAGGAAGCAATCTAAGGTAGCCACTTACTATGGTCATGCTTGCTCAGCAATAAACACATGACTCATGTGCAGATATAATGATGCAAATTAAGATAGCTGACTTGTATTAATACATTCTTCAATTCTGACTCACCACCACACAAGCATATTCAAACAGTTTGTAACCATTGTTCAACAATAGCCTCCCTAAATACACCACATCCCTGGTGACAGTAGCATTTGAAAGGACAGATGTCCCAGGTGCTTTTACAAAAGTGGACATAAGAGTGGTCAAAAGCATTTGATTCGATTAACCTTTATTCATTCAATATTCGGAGAAATTCAGTTTGTAGCAGTAGCATGCACAGACACAGGAAAAGACAATGTAGCAGAGATTAAATGAAATGAGGACAGAAAACGTCACCGTTTGCATCTCATTGTTTCAGAAACAGTAGTAAGAGTTGGCCCTCCCCAGGGAAGGTTTGCCACTGTTCCCAGTTCTCTCTATTTCTGACAGTGGTTCGCTGGAGCCCCAAAGCCTTGGAAATGGCTTTGTAACTGTTTCCCGACTGATAGATGTCCATCACTGTTTTGTTGCATTTCTCCTTGAATTTCTTTGGAGAATGGCATGATGCTCTGATCTTGTAGACTACTTCACTTTGTCTGATACATTCTATTTAAGCCTTCTCTTGATTCAACCCATGTGGAAGTAATCAGGTGTAGGTGTGGCCTGTGAAATGGAACTCAGCTGTCTAACAATTGTGATTGTTCAGTTATTTCAAACGGGTGGCAATTACTTTTTCACACAAGTCCAGACAAGTTTCTATTTTTTTTCTGCCTTGGTAAATAAAATCATCATTTAGAAACTGCATTTTCTCTATTGCTGGGTTGTCTCTGTGTTATACTCAATTGGTTTGACGGTCCGAAACCTTTGTGTGTGATAAATATGAAAAAATCACAGAAATCAGGAAGGTTGTATATATTTTTTCACCGCACTGTAGCTGACTTTGCAGCTGGTTGCAAGCAAGTGAGCCATGGCTCACTTAAGCCTATAAACTCCTAGGGCAACGAGTGAGTATGGCTCATATCATTGTCCAGTCCTGAAATGTATAACAGGGTTGCAACAAGACAAATAACGTATACTTAACAAAGACTAGGATATTTTACTCCATAGAGTCTTCACAATATGGACTGGTCAATGAGTGTATGAACATGTGCGTAATACTTCAAGTGCTAGTGGAGGCATGTTCTCCTGCACCTCCGTGGGTTTTCTTCAGGTACTTTGGTTTACTCCCACATCCCAAAAACATGCATGGCAAGCTGATTGAACACTCTAAATTGCCGCTAGGTATGAGTGTGAGCATGAATGGTTGTCTGTCTCCTTGTCCCCTGTGATTGACTGGACATTCAATTGAATATTGTAGAATGATTTCCTGACTAAAGTATAAACAATTGTTGTATCGCCTAACAATTGTTGTATGAGCCTATTATCGCAAATCGTATCATATTGTGAGTTTCTCATCTCTAATTGGTAAGACCTGTGGGCAATACTTGTTTATCTCCTCGCGTCGGAGGAAAGAAGGTCAGCAGTCACACTTGATAGAATCGCCCCGTGGGCTATCAACATGTGTTATATTAATCTTGTAAAGCTCGAGTCCTAATTACAACACTGAGGGCAAATATCATGCACTGTCAGGTGGTAAATATGGAAAGTCACATCATTAATAGAGGAAGCGGTAATACTCTTAGGGAAGGCTATTGCACTATACTAGCAAATTACAGACACAAAAGTGACGGAATTCTGCAAACATGAGAAAATGGAGCATTCCGCCACTGTCTTAAATTACCCTGATTGAATTGCTCTCAATATTTTGTCACAGCTCAAGCAGAAAACCTATTTTTTCCACAATAAATGAGCAAATTCACCTATGAAATTAAGTTGGCTTGTTTTGAGCTAATGTGAAAATAAAGCGAATTAGATGCTAAGGATAAGAATTATAGAAGATGGATCGATGAAAGCATATTCACTGTCACTGTAAAGTGATAAGATTAGTATGCCCTATAAGCATGTTTCAGCCTCCATTATCATTGGGACATCTCCATCATGACCGAGTTTAATAATGCAGTTGCACTCAAAGTATCGTTAATTGGCCTCAAAAATAGTCACATGACACAATTGCATCCCTAAATGATGCAGTTCAATCACATTTTGGCCATCTTGTGCTTTGCTGTTTTTCAAAATGTATTGGGAAACTGTACAGGAGTGGCTGAAAATCATGTCTCATGTTTAGATGAGAGCACTCCAGGTCTCCTCCAAGGTCCAAGGCGGGTTCAAAATGTGTTCCCACAGCCACTTGAGGACTCTAATGGCAAAACAGGTAATATTACGCATGTTGTTTTTGAGTGGCCTGTGTCTCTGATGGGTCTAAAATCACTGTGGAAGTTGCATCAGTCTCCAAATCTGATGAGTCACTGGATTGGACCCACAGTCCCAAAGAAGCTGTAGGAAGATGTGTACCATGTACGAAAGAGGAGCCGCTTAGTCGTCCTTCAAAAGGACCATCGCCGTATATTTAAAAAAGTATGGAAAGTCAAGGCTACAATGTGAAGGTTAACTCTCTTCCAGCCTTTGCAATTAAAGCAAATTTCACTAATGGCAAGCTGAGTCACTGAAACACTGCAATAGTGATGTTTGTGTTGTGTAATGAAGGGCTTTATTATATCAATCATGAGTAATTTCAATGTGAAAAGAGTTTGATACACAAAACAGGTAGCAACTATTTTCAGATTAATCACTGAATACTTGACATAAAAAATATAAATACAATGGCCTGCTAAAGTTTCATAAGAAGAACCTCAATACAATCATTGAGTATAAAGAAGTCACTGATGTGCTATCCTCAGCACTGTCAAACCAATAAAGTCTCTGGCAGTAATGGACCATTATTAGGTAGGAGCTATGTAACTTTAGTTTCATAAAATAGAGTGACCAATCGGGATATATAAGTGATGAACAACAACTGGGTCATCTCAGCCTATAAGATATTTTATCCCTACTCTTGCATTGCATAGCTCCTTTTCCGAGAGTGCCCCCACCCTTTCACTGCAAATCAAACAACCCTTTAATGTCACCCCATATGCTTTTGAAGATGTGGTTTGTTTCCCCAAGTTGTCTTCAATCCATAAATAGAGTACTATAATAAAAATAATAATAAGGGTTCAAAACATTTTAACCAAGTGTGTGTGTGTGTGTGTGTGTGTGTGTGTGTGTGTGTGTGTGTGTGTGTATAAACACGAATGTATTTTTATGCTACTCGATTGGATTGGACTGGGTAGCTCTTGATTGTGACTCTATACACCTGTCAGTGTATATATGTGTCATTGTGTGATGCCTGGTATAGTCAACCAGCACAGACAGCTGGATATTCTCAACCTCCAAGGGCATAACAGGGGGCAAACTATAATATAGGGAACACAAATGCAGTACAAATGTATGCATGTGTGTATATTATATATATATATATATATATATATATATATATATATATATATATATATATATATATATATATATATATATATATATATATATATATATATATATATATATATATATATATATATATATATATATATATATATATATATATATATATATATATATATATATATATATATATATATATATATATATATATATATATATATATATATATATATATATATATATATATATATATATATATATATATATATATATATATATATATATATATATATATATATATATATATATATATATATATATATATATATATATATATATATATATATATATATATATATATATATATATATATATATATATATATATATATATATATATATATATATATATATATATATATATATATATATATATATATTAAAATTACAAACAACAAACCATTGATATTGACTTTTCAAAAATGCACAACAAAGTTAGATCAAACACAAATTTAAAAATTCTTAACTAAACAGGCAACTATAGAGTAAAAAACATGTTTAAAATGCTAATGCAAAGTACACAATAATTTTATGTTGATTAACAGCTCCCTTTTTTGTATTTCATCTTCACTATGTGTATTAAAATTTCAATATTCTGTCACTTCCAGTTGTGTTTCCAGAGGGTAAATGTAGAGATCATTCTGAAACTCTTCTCGTCGGATGGATTCACCATGGATGAAATGCACCGCAATGAGTCAAATCTCTGTGAGTAAAGTAAGCTTGTGGGAATGAAATGTTTCCAGAGCAGGAAACACAACCTGGTAGCCCAGTGTTTAGCTACTCAAAGGGGACGAAAACAAAGAAGATCTAAAGGTGGGAAGTGTTTCAGGCGCTTTAAATGCGAATCGCTGCAACGAACTAACACATTCTCATTCACCACTTGAGTGCACTCCAAGCAGAGTGCACGCTACCAAGCTTTTTGATTACTGTTATTTCGTTTTAAAAAAAAAGTGTTTCGGATCAAAACCATCTGGTACATCTCTAAACGATTTACGTACATATCGTCAAATTTAGAATGTATAGAATAATCACGAATTCATTCTGGTAAATCCACAAAACAATACAGAAGTGCATTCAAATACCCTCTCCTGTGTTAAGCACATCACCCCAACATTGATCTTCTTTCCAATTAGAAAAAGGAATAAAATCCTAAACCTAAGTTTCTTCTTAAATTACTCTAGAACCCTAGACATAGCCCGTATGCACAGTAAAAACAAATATAATATTGGTACTCAGTGAATTGCCTTTCAATGGAAAGAGGGACCAAATAATTGTATATGCTGGATTAAGGATAGTGGGGTGCAAATGCTGGCAAGGGCATAAAGGAGAGACAGCAAAGAGAGGCAACTAGCATGCTGGGGGGAGTAGGACAATCAGGGAGCGGTGATGAGAATGAGGGTGATTGAAATGACGGGCGAAGGAGGTAGCAAGGAAACAAAGAGAGGACATGGTAAATATATTGGGGAGGGGAGGTAATAGTGCTAAAAGGAGAAGAATGGTGGGAGGGTGTCAGAACTAAAGAACTGGAACAAAGAAAACTGATTTGTTTTATAAATGTTATATATTTTTCACTCATACAGTTTTTTTTATCTCCTTCCAGGGAAACAAACTAGTGGAACCACTAAGCAATTCTCTTGGCAATGTGGCCTTGGCCATCAATGCACCTTGAATGCATAGCACACCCCCATAGCATTTCCTCTATAACAACACAGAAAATTCCCAACAATACAAAAACAACACTTAAATAGTAGTGATGTAGTGTACAGTACAACGACAGGCTCACACATGTACACACCAAAGGCTTGCCTGCGGTATTAAGGCCATCCTGCCACATCTAATAAACTGTTGTTGGATTCAGTAGGCCATGACACAGTGTCCACTTTCCTCTGCCTAGGCAGCATGTGCCTTAAGACCTGCTTTTCAATATTTTTGTTTAGTCTTTCAGTATTTAATCTGTGTTTATCCTTATGATCTATTAAATTTTCCCAATTTAACTTGATTGATTCTGGTTTGGTTTCAAAGACGCTTGTGTGTATCAGTTCTGTATTCATCAAGTCACACATAATGATGCCCCAACTTCAGCAATCGATAACTCATTCAAGTGATTTGACAATGAAGCAGGGTAAAATACAGATGTTGGAAAGTAATTATTTATTGGAGTCACTTACCAGAATCCTATCTTCTGATTTACCACTCCTGGTGTCCATTTTGATAGCTCTCACAAATGTAATGGCTTGTTTGTCCAAAACCTTCCTGATGCTCTCTGGAAGAATGATAAAAAGTAAATATTAAAGTACTAAATACTAAACGCTAAGATACTAAACTACTAGTAAACATTCATTGAACGTATTTTCTGGATTATAAATCGCCATCTTTTTTCATACTTAGGCCAAGTATTCAATTTATACTCCAGTACAGTTATTCCTTCATTTTCCGAGCCCTTTATCCTCATGAAGGTCAGAGGGGTGCTTGTGCCTATCCTAGCCAACAACGGGCAGTATGCAGGTTAAACACCCTGAATTAAATGCAAGCCAAATGCAGGGCTCCATGAACCAACAGTCATGCGTGCTCACATTCACAACTAGGGACAGTTTTGAATGATTAATCACTCTACCATTCATGTTTGGCAAACACGTCTGCATTTCTCTCTTGCTGGACAGTCATACTCAGCCGTTGGCCACTATACGTACAAAGATGGCATCCCCATCCGCCTACAGCACACTTTTTTCAGGTTGGGCTGGTGTTATGCTCCCATTTCTCGTAGGGTGGCCTCTACGCTGTTCAGACGGGTTTAACGTTAGCCAAGAGTGACCTAACATTCCGGTATCATGGAGATGCTTCTTCTCCTTCTAGCCAATTGGGAGTGCTAGGAGAGAGCCAATGGGAAAGTCTAACACAACAAAATAAAATCAAAGATGCAGGAAGTGTATTTCCATTTAGGGGAATGCTTAATTTTGAATCTTGGATGGTTTTATAGTATCTTGGAAAGAAAGGTTTTGCATCAAAGCTTTTAATAACCTGAATATTTTAGATACAAAAGGAAAATCAGCAAATAAATAAAATTTTCGCATCAAAGCTTTTCATAACCTGAATATTTAATATGCAAACGGAAAATTAGCAAATAAATAAAAATATCCATTCGTAATTCGTGTTGCTGTATGTATATTTTTGACCCAGTAGATTTGGTCACTTTTTCTGTTAACCCATAATAAAGTCATAAAATAATTAAACTTCATGAATGTTTTTGTGACAGAGTAGTATCTGTTCCAATCACTTTATCAGAGAAAAATCAGAGTTGTAGAAATAACTGGAAACTCAAGAGAGCCATGACATTAAGTTCTTAACAAGTATATGTAAACTTTTGACCAAAACTGTAGCTCCCTTTTTTAATCAGTTTTGTTTTCAATTTTGTTCATAATTTCTTTGTTCAGATAGAATTTGATCACTTATTCAACATAAATTTACTAAAATATTTTACAGTTGGTCTTTAAAAACATTTTTTGTCTATGGTGGTAAAGTTTATGCATTTGGATGAAAAAAAACAACAGGTCTGATTTATGATTTCTAGCCGAATCAACCTTGCATGTAATAAAAATACTTTAATTAAGTATTAAAATGTAATATCTTGTTTGTAACATAAATTATACATGTTTTTCTCCCCCAAATTTGGGGGCCTCATTTAGAAAACAGGAACCAGAATACCAACACCTATTCAAATGCATCCTATATGGAGTACTTTGTGCTATTTTTTATAAAAGAAATAAAGACTCCTAAATCAAGATATTTTATAACATAATATATGTTTTAAGCTATTTAACATTTTTTTTTTAATTTTGCTGCATACGTCACATGCAGTCTAAATAAATGGAACAACGCATATTGGAATGGCTGAATTACAAACGGCTGTTGGTAAATGAGTTAAATTCATTGGTATGTAAATTTAGGGTTTATGAAGTGACAGAAATGGGTAGTTTCAAAGACCGCTTTTGCCCCAGGATGAGTCAACACACACTGTTAACACAAAGAGAAGCTCAAAACAATCACCTACTGTAGCAGGTCTATTTTTAGCTTCATAGTTCAATAGAAAGAACCTGGCGTACTCCAATGAAACCTAGACAGATCTAGTACTGCAAGCTTGTGGGACAAGAATTGAAAATTCTAATTTTATCTATCTCCTCTGCCCATTATCTCTCCAAACAGCAAAATGCACATATTTTCAAAGATGCAATGCATTGCAGGTTAGCACATCCAGGGGCCACATCATATAAGTGTACTGAAATGGCTCAGGTTAATGAAAGTGGGTCTATAGGCCTGCTTTGTGCAGTTGCTTTTCCGAATTTGTAAAAAAATGGTTCATTTTATCTTTCTTTTCCCTGCAACATACGATTTTGGTCTCACCCTGGAGAAACAGTCAGCCAAGGGATTTACCCAAGGGTGTACCACACATAGATCAACCAGAGACAGAACGTTGTTGACACTAAGCTTGATAAAACCCAAATGCTTAAATCTTTTAACACACTTTGCACCTACTTCAGCGAACTTGGATACTCTGAAAGCAGTGAGGGCAGGGGTGGAATAATGGAGCTCTTGGAAGGGTCAATGCCCCTGTTTTACTTTAATTTGGCCACTCATCCCAACTGCCTTTTTGGCACTTTCATGGACGCGCTCACTCTGATAGGAAGGCCTTTATGCCCCCATTGGCTTGGATCTGGCAGGTGTGTTGATGGCTTAATGCACAATGGCCAGACAGAAAGGCTGTTGACCAAGATGAACTGGTAAACACCTAGATTAAAGTAGTGAACCCAGTAAGGATAATTAACATGGACCGGCTTCTTGTATAATACCTCCAGTCCAAACATAACATCATGTCTTAAAAAGAAAGTGCTACACAATATCGTGAATGGTCATTTTCCTGTGAAGCAATAAATGTTCGTATGTGAATTAACTCCAAATTATTCAAAAAGTGCATAGAATCGACATTAGACATTTATTGCTGCAGTAACTATAACTAACTAACTAACTTGATAGCTATCAATTATTTACGAATAGACGCACTAGAAGTCTATCAAACTAACTCTATGTGTCCCTCTAAACCAGGGGTCCCCAAATCGGTCCTCAAGGACCCCTGTGGGTGCAGGTTTTTGTTCCAGCTGATCCAGCACAGACATTTTTGATCAATGAGATTTCTGCAGAAAAAGAAGCACCTGACTGCAATCCACTGATTGCACTTGTAGGACACCAAATTGGTGAAAATGTGCCCTCTTTCTGGGTTAGAATCAAAACCTGCAACTACTGCGGCCTTTGTAGAATAGTTTGGAGAACACTGCTAAACCGCTATCCTCAGACTTGACCTCCGGGACTGCCTGTGGGGTTGTAGTTTGAAGGGTAAACATTCCATCTCAGGGAAAAGTAATCTCAGCTCACCTGTGATCTCCCTGCTGACACTGGCAAAGGCTGAGGCTGTGGTATCCTTTGATGCCATGGCGTGTTCTTCGCTGCGTAGGATGTTACTTTATGATTCCCTTACTTTACTGCCACCTTCTCTGCGCCACAGTGAGCTAAGAAGCCAGGCGATGCTGTGGCGCTGTGCTCGCGGTCTAGAAGATGGAAGAGTTTACGAACGCTTCTATGAAAGAGAGAGAGCGAGAGGGAGACAGAGAGAGAGAGAGCGAGGGAGAGAAAGAGAGCGAGAGAGTAGGAGGGAGAGAGAGAGAGAGAAAGGAAGAGAGAGAGAGAGCGAGAGGAGAGATAGAGGAAGTGAGAGAGGGAGGGATAAAGGGAGGGGTGGAAAGGGAGGGAGGGAAAGGGAGAAAGAGAGAGAGTGAGAGAGAGAGAAAGAGAGAGTGAGAATGAGAGAGAGAGAGAGTGAGAAAGAGAGAGAGAGAGAAAGAGAGAGAGTGAGAACGAGAGAGAGTGAGGGAGAGCGTGAGACAGAGATAAGGAGGGTAATAGAGAGATATTTCATCGGCAGTGTTGGGTGGAACGCAGTAGAGTGTAAAAAGTAAAACAAATACATTAAAGGAAGACTAACACTGCCGCTGTAAGCATCATTTTTCCCCGCCAACCGAGTAGTGAATTTAGTTAACTTAACCATTGGGAAGTATCAGCTAGTAAGTAGTACTCTATTCTGTTGTTTTAGTCCTCACGACTGCTATAACCAAAAAATAAATGATGAGTGGTCAGTCAATGGGTTGGAGTGTTTTTTTTTAACCTAAACTGTTAATAAAAGATCTCATTCTTAATTTTAGATACAAATTTATTTGACGGCAGCCCGGTTTTGAGGGGTGGTGGTTAGCAGTCTGGCCTCACAGTTCCGAGAACAAGAGTTAAATCCCTGGTTTGTTCCGACTTTCCTGCTTGGAGTGTGGATGTTCACTCCGGGTTTCCATGTGTTTTCATTGGGTACACCAGTTTCCTCCCACATCCAAAAAACAATGCATAGCAGGCTGGTTGAATTCTCTAAATTGCGCCTAGCTATGAGTTTGAATCCTGGTGAAAAACTGCCCTCCGCCGGTGAAAAAGTTCCCTCTGCAGCTATTATAATGGGGGACGTAAAACCCGTCTTTGTCCGCCAGGTGGCGAAAATCTGCTTTCTTTTACAAAAGCCAACCCTTGCCAAATCCTTCGGTTTAGAGAGTAAAAGGGATAAAAAAAAAATAAAAAAGGTGCTCAGGGAAAAGTTAACGGGGCCCCAGTTATACATGGGTGTGCATCATACTCAAATAAATACAGTAAGGTGTACCCAGTTATTTTAATCACACAGTTGGACAAAGGAAGCAGATTTATGTTCTGCTGTTCTGATCGTAACTTTGGAAGGTGCTCTCTTGTTTTCTTTTACCCCACTAAGTAAAAAGTCAGATAGCCTAATGAATAGGGTGACACACTTCCCCACCCCCACAGAATACACCAAATAGCACTGTTACCACACCTAACTATTGCACAAAGTGTGCTAAGATAGGTTCCAGAACTCCCCATGACCATTGTGATATGGAGAATGAAATAATGAATTAATCAAAATTATTAGATTTACAAACACTAAGCATTAAAAAGTTAATTGATTTTCATATCCTCACAACAGTCGTGGGGATGCTGGAGCCTAACCCAGCCAACTAGGGGCAACAGGCAGGGGACACTCAATCACTGAATCAGTGCCCAGCCATTGATGGACAACCATTCAAGCTCAGACTCATACTTATAGTTGCGGTTTAGAGTGTTCTTCAGAGTACTCGGAGAAACCCACGCAAGCCGATGGAGAGCATGCAAACTCCACACAGACGACACTGACCTCAAAACCCTTGACCTCAGAACTATGAGGCCGATACGCCAACCCAGGGGTGGGCAAACCGGTCCTCGAGAGCCGCTGTGGGTACATGTTTTTGTTGCAATCGATCTAGCACAGACACTTTGACCAATGAGATTTCTGTAGAAAACAAGAAGCACATGACTGCAATCCACTGATTGCACTTGAAGGACACCAGGTTGGTGAAAAGGTGTCTTCTTTAAAGGTTGGAAATAAAACCTGCACCCACTGCGGCCCCTTTGTGGATTAATTGGCCCAACCCTGCGCTAATAACTTCTCTACCAGACTGCCAAGATTTAAATGTTGAGTGTCATTATTTTGAGTTTTAACCTAGATAGAGTACTAACTAATCTATGGAGTGTACCTCGGAAGGCAGAGTTAAAAGTGAGTGTAAAAGTTGTGTCAAAATAATTCAACTCTATGCCTTGTGGTTGATTCATGCCACTTTGAGCATGAATTTTGGATGCTCTGCTGCACACAGAAAGATTCTCCTCCTTCTAAAATTGTTCATTATTGTTGACTGAGTACTGTATTGCCCTCGAGTTAGGGTTTTGTGTCAGAAACAGAAAAGTGCCAAGACTAGCAAATGTCTTGAACTCTATTTCTCCCTCTCTATTTAACTATATGTATTTGTTTCTTATGAATGAGTCTGAGATAATAATTCATCCATTTGAGTTATAGTGCAGCTTCAACAATTAAATATTGTGTATGTTCATCCATTCGTTCATTTTATGTACTGCTTATCCTCACAAGGGTCACAGGGGTGTTGGAGCATATCCGAGCCAACTACGGGCACTAGGCGCAGGACACCTTGAATCGGTGGCCAGCCAATCAAAGGGCACAAGGAGTCGGACAACCATTCACACTTCTTTGAGTAATTTGTCATATGGATAATTAATCATATGGGTAATTTAGAGTGTTCAACCGACCTTGCATGTTTTGGGTGATGTGGACGGAAACAGAGTTGTTAGAACAACTGCCTCACAGTTCAGGGATCATGGGTTCAATCTCCTGGATCCACAGAAGAGTGTCCTGTGTGGAGTTTGAATGTTCTCCCCAGGCTTGTATGGGTTTTCTCCAGGTACTCTGGTTTCCTACCACTTCCTAAAAACATGTATGGTAGGCTGGTTGAACTTTCCCTAGGTATGAGTGCGAGTGGCTGGAATAGGCACCAGCCCCCCGAACCTTGCGAGTGGTTCAGAAAATTAATAAAGGAATATAAGGCCAGCTGATGGTGAAGTGGTTCCCTCACTTAAACTAGTTGCAGGCTCCTTTTCTGTTGGTTGACTGGCTACGAGTCACTTCAGAGCTGGTATAGACTGTCCTCTTGTGGCCATGTGATGCAACAGTGGTCCTATGCCGGGTCCTCTTTAAAGCTACAATAGCCAGTCATATACATTTAAATATATTTAAATTGAGGGCAACCTATCGTCTGTTTATCGTTAATCAAACATATAAACGTATATGACCTAAGGCAGAAGGTTGAGGCTGTGTTATCCTGGCAAAACAAATCAAGTATTAATGTAATATTCATTTAAATAATTTATTTTCTGAGCCGCTTTATCCTCATTAGGGTCGCAGGGGTGCTGGAGCCTATCCCAGTGTCCAATCAGCCTACCATGCATGTTTTTGGAATGTGGGAGAAAACTGGATTACCCATAGGAAACCCACACAGGCCCGGGGAGAACATTGAATTGATTAGAATTGAATTGAATGCTTTTTTTGGTCATTATACAAGTACTATAATGAGATTTAAAGCTTGCACCACGTAGGCTTAGATTCGAACCCAGGACCGTGAGAACAAAATCCTAACCTCAACCTTAATAGAGACTCTTATTTCACAAAACATGCCTGAGATTCTTCTCCTACAGCTAAATCTGCTTTAATCCATTCCTTCATCGTCATACGACACTCACTATTGGTTAGGGTCTGTACTGCCCAGTAATTTGGAGTCCTATGTACTCTCTCAGAGTTGGAAAAACTATTCTATAAGGGGTTACAGTGAGTGCAGGTTTTAATTCCAAACATTCAAGAGGAGAGGTTTTCACAGGCTGTTGTTTAACAAATGTAATCAGTCAGATTCTGCTTACTTCAGTAGAAACCTCAATAGTTAAACTATCTGTGCTGCACCAAAAAAAAAATAATAATAATGCACATGTTGTATGTGTCATGTTCTGGTCATGTGTGTGTATGGGCACATTTCTTTATAAATGTATTCTATTTCATTGTGAGGAGGATGCACTACGATGATTGGAAGCTTCAATTGACAGCAGCAGTTCACCGTCTGTGTGTCAAAGATGTGGTAACATTACAGCATTAAACTCCCCATCCCCTCCTGAGACCTGCCTCACCCTGGGTAGTACTAGCCTAAACGAGTACGTATTAAGTATTTGTAACTAAAAAAAATGATGACTGAATCAAAGGTATGGCTTATATGCGCACAAGACTCACAGCGTTGCTAAACTCTTTTTAACCAATAGATATTGGCAAATTACCATTTTCTATTTGTTGGTTATTTTTGGTTTTGCAGTGAGAAAACAATAATTACTGGATGACTGTGTTTTTGATTCATACAGTATCCTCGAAACACCACGAAAAATTATTTTTTCTTAAAATTTTCCCTTCAAAGTAACATTTTTTATCTGCCTAATAAATCCATGAGTATAGAGGTGAAAATTGCAAATCAGGGGGCAGCTTATACGCGAGAAATTGTAAAAATAAATGATTTTAAGGCAATTTTAACGGTGCGGCTTATATGAGGGTTGTTTATATGCGAGAAAATGCAGTATGTGTGCCGTGAAAAGCACAGATTATCGTCTGTTTAACAGAGCCTCGGCATGCTTTGTGGAGCCAAAGTGTTCAGCAAGCTAAATTTAATATGAGTTTCTGGCAGATTCAACTGAAAGAAGAGTAAAGAACTAAGTACACAATACTGTGCCCAAAAGAAAGATCAGTCAAAGGAGGCCAGCAAACAGGAACAGGTTGATTTGCAGACAAACTGACACTGAATGTCAGGAGACTGATCCCTAAATAAATCCAACAGAGCAGATGGTAATCACGTCCACATGGTGGTGATTCAGAGTAATTAGCTTCCTAAAAATTGGAATGGCAGCGGGGTGTGGCTGAATCTCCCCAGTAGTGGAGTAAAAAGCAAAATCATCAGTTCAATCCGTTTATAACAATTCACACTCAGAATCTCAACGCCACCATGTAGCAATCGATCTCACGACATCAGGTCAGGGGTCAAGAACCTTTTTGACAAAGAGTGCCATAAACAATTCATATTTTCAAACATTATTCCTTTAGAGCCATACTCCAAATTTAAAAGTAAAAATACATGAAAATGTGAGCATTTATTACTCATTTTGCTAAATTGAAAGTATAAACAACTCTGAATTCTTTTGAGAACATTATTTCACTGTTGCTAATCAATGAATATCAATGAGAGAATGCATGGAGAAGACTCTAATGAAGAAATATTATGATATAAAATGGCACTAGCGGTTCCCATATTTTACCACACAGGTTCGCGGAGAGCCATATACACCCATCAAAAGAGCCACATATGGCTCCCGAGCCATAGGTTCCCTACCCCTGCGCCAGGCTAAGGAACTACTGAACCACTGGGTTATTTATTCATTACATACATTTGATTCTTTTTTTTAACTATTCAATTTAGCTGCTTAACCCATTTTAAAACAATGGGATCATTTCAGGACAGCCTGTAATTTTTTTGTCTTACTTGATATAGTTTTCCTGGACCATGCATTTCATCATCTGATACGTTACAAAAATTTAAAAATTCTTGACTTGGTTTAAAATAGGAATCTTAGTGTCTTTATAAACTGAACAGTTTTAATATACTATGTGGGCATTTGGTATGCTCCCATTGTAGTTTTTCATTTAATTCATTCGTTTTCTGTATCACTTTTCCTCACAAGGGACCCACGGGGTGCTGGAGCCGGTCCAAGCCAATGACAGGCAGTAGGCAGAGAACACCTGAATTGGTTGCCAGTTGATCACAGTTTGTTGATAGTTTTTTTTTTAAGAATACATGGCCAGAAAGGTTTTTTTGGGGTGATAGAGAAAAAAATACTTGTTTTAACAGTCCTAATAATTAATGAGTATTGTTGTATAAACCTGTTCAATAAAGTCACACTAATGAGGGAATAAAACAAATAACCTGCCGGGACATCTGGATCTTTAAGCATCTTTCTGGATTCTGCATGTTTATTAATGATGCTTTTCAATGATATATGGTACATTAAATTATAGACCAGCTGTACCAAACACTAAACCGCTTCTGCCTCTTAAACCCAACTTTCTACACACTCATTTAGTCTCTCCCTTTATTTCTACCCTTGATTTTATTGACAGATTGCTTTACCGATGCCCGGCAGAAGGAATCAAAGGAGCATCTGGGATATATATTTTCCACCAATGCAACAATGAGGGACTAATGACAGTAATAAAAAACACTATTGGTGAAAAGACAGGACATAAAATGCACAGTCTAAAAGGTTGCTTAAGTAATTGGCAGGGAAAGGCTGGGAGTCGAATTATCAGTGCAGGCCTATTCAAGTCGGCCATGATTTTTGCTATGGGAAATCAGGACATCCACCCAGAGTGCGATTTATATGGGAGCGCAAGAGTGCCCTACATTTTTTTTCCAATTGTGTTACCAGTTGTCCATAATACTAGCATAAAATGCCGTATTTTCTCACATATAAGCCGTATTTGACCAAAAAAAATGAAACAATCAAGGGTACGGCTTATATACGCACAAGACTTACAGCATTACTATACTTTTCTTCAGCAGTTCTTTTCACTCATCCGCCAGACCCCATCTATCAAATTCAACTTGACTTAAATTAAATAATTATTTCCTTATTTTCTAACTGTTTTTTTTCTTTTTTAAAGGTCAAATGTTCCTAGTCCACTTTAAATTGTTAGTTTAAAAAAATGGATTAATTCCACCAGATGGCAGTAGGAGAACACAGGACAAATGTTTTTCTTCATACAACAGTCTTTTCGAAACAAGTTCCAATATATACATCCACAAAACGCAATTATAACCCCCCTTTGGAGAAAAAAATGTCTCAAAAATAAAAATGTTTAATTTTTCTTTCAGTAAGCACATATTCATTAATATTCTACAGAACTACTAGTGTGTATCACATTATCCTTCCTATATTTTATATTAGCTTGTGTGTGTGTGTATATATATATATATATATATATATATATATATATATATACACACACAAGCTAATATATATATATATATATATATATATATATATATATATATATATATATATATATATATATATATATATATATACACACACAAGCTAATATATATATATATATATATATATATATATATATATATATATATATATATATATATATATATATATATATATATATATATATATATATATATATATATATATATATATATATATATATATATATATATATATATATAATACATTATTTTTCCTTTGGGTATATTTTAAATGTATTCTTTTGATTCTCCCATTGAACTCTATAATTCATAATTCACCTAGGCAATACAAATCATCATTCATGCATGTAAAAAAAGAACATTGACACAAAGAATACTGAGCATGATATTCTGAAAGAAATTACCCAAGCATAGCCTTCAATAAAGGTTGGAAAATCTAAACATTACCAAGAACTACATCTTTTAAAATGACTCATCACTACCATAGCTTGTGAAACAGAACATGCTCACAAGGAAGGTCAATCTTCGCAACCTAATTCCTTTCCCTAATTAATCAAGTCAAAAGATTTCATGAGAAGTCTACAAAAGTTGGAACTTCAAAGTCACTTTCCTAGTGTCACCTTCCCCCTAGTATCCAAAATTACAAATTACTTTACGGTTCTTTAGCAACTTCCCTTCATGTCATGAATAATTGGTGTCACTCTTTGACTGCTTAACACAGCATACCTAGCAGACATTTCTACCAACTACTCCCCATTCCCCTTTGCATTGATATTGAAAGAAATGACCAATTATCAAGTCCCTAAAACATTGAGCAAAGTCGCATTTAATTTTTAATCAAAAAACTAACAAAACTATATAAAAAAACAGGGTTCTCAATCCTACTCAACCCATATTAGTCAATAGTGAAATAATATTTGGTGCAATCTTATTTCTTTCTGGTTATTTCTCTGCTACTGGCCAGTGTAGATTGACAAAACTAAAATTTCATCTACGCAGAGATATCCATACACACAAAGATAACAGAATTTTCATCCTAAATCGTCAGCTGCCACAGCAACATTACTACTACAGATATGATCACCCTGCTTGGAGCAATGGACAAGCTTGGCACCATGGAACCCACACAAATCAAATAAACTAAACCAAGGTCCAGACTCAGTCTTATGCCCTTACCCATGGCAATAAGTATTTTTACTATTGTGCCTGGAAAAAAACAACAGGTGGACAGCGAGACAAATATTTTCTGTAGGGATTTTTTGGTGTTATGGTATTGTGAACTGCACAAGCTAGGCTTCTGAGATTGTTGCTCTGGGTACAGTATGAAGCGTGGGGGTATGTTTATGTTTTGCATTGGATAACTTTATTCATTCCCTACCCGGTTTTGCAAGAAAAGATAAACCAGGCCACAAAACCAGTGTGATACTGTTGACTTTTTGACAGGCAAAGAGCTCAAAATATGCCTGGAAATTTATCGAAAGTGATTTCATAGCACACTTTAGAATCAAGGCGGCCTGGTGGAGCGGGTGGTTAGCGCGTTTACCTCACAGCTTTGGGGTCCTGGGTGCAAATCCAGGTCACGTCCACCTGTGTGGAGTTTGCATGTTCTCCCCGGGCCAATGCGGGTTTCCTCTGGGTACTCTAGTGTTCTTCCACATTCCAAAAACATGCACGGGAGGCTGATTGGACACTCTAAATTTCCCCTAGGTATGGGTGTGCATGGTTGTCCGTCTCCTTGTGCCCAGGGATCGTCTGGGTGTCCCCCGGAGTCAGATAGTCAGAGATAGGCTACAGCACCCCTCGTGACCCTATTGAGGATGAAGCGGTTCAGAAAATGAGATGAAACTCTAGAATCAATGGTTTATAGTTTATAAATAAAATTATTATAAGGAAGATTAAACAAAATATTTAAAATGTTCAAGTAACAGAAAGCTAAAAATCTCAAAATATATTTGCACTTTACCAACAGTTACCCGTGTTGATAACTGTGTGAGCATGGACACGAGTGTGCGTTTATTCGGAGACAAAGGCAGACTTATGAATTCAACCTCTGAAAAGAGAGAATAGTGAAAAGTACTATAGGCCTCATTGGTAGCTGTGAAAAGACAGGTTCCTATTCAAAAAAATGATAGGGATTGAAATAATTCCCTTTCTTAGACTTCTCTCGACTCAATGCTACTTTAGCCAAATCTCAAAGGCACTTCAGTTATTTACCTTTTTCATTCATTTATCATGTTTATAAAGTGTAAATACCTATAGTTTTTTTTACATTGAAGGTGGCTAATTACCCCTCTAATCCTCCTCCACCAAGAACAAACTAACTCCCACACCAGGTTTCCCCCTGTTACACTATAGATTCCCTGTCGGTTTTGCATTAGGAGATCGAACACTAATTAAGATTGTTAATGAAGATTTAATTTTCAACTTCTAATGAGTCAGTGAACTCTAAAGAGCTAAGCGCTTGAGCAAGAGAGCATGAGGAAGCAAGACTGAGTGGAGGTGATGGTAGAACACCAAAGAAGAGAAGGTGAAGATCATTACAGCAATATTACATGAGGGGTCAAAATATCATTATGGTCACAATGGGAGACAAACAGACGAGGAATGACTGCAATGTTCAGTTACCACCCCCAAAGAGATGTTAATCATAATCGAATTCATTGTTAATGAAACCATGAATGAAATATTTAATGAGACAAATGTAATTGATACAGAATATATATATATATATATATATATATATATATATATATATATATATATATATATATATATATATATATATATATATATATATATATATATATATATATATATATATATATATATATATATATATATATATATATATATATATATATATATATATATATATATATATATATACATAAAAATACATGTATCAATTAAATTGTCCCAATAATAATTCAATATTTCATTCGTTTGTGTGTGCGTGATTGCATGTGGAAGTGCAGATTTATTAGAGAAATTACTATTTTGAACACATCATCCTCTTTATGCATGTTGTTTTATTCCAAGCTGTATCTGTATAAGTTCAAAAGCCCACTACAGTAAAACATCATTTTATTTGTTCTAATTCAACACCCAATCACAAAGTAACAAATAGCTATCTAGTGGTTAGAATGTTCAATACTAAAATTTGACATTGTTCATTACAGACACATGGTAGCAGTTTACCATGGAGTGCATGGAAGGGAGGAGGAGGGCAGTTAAGAAGAGACTGGGGGGGGGGGGGGGGGGGTGGAAGAGAGAGGGCGAGAGAGAGACAAAGAGTCTGAGAGAAAGAGAAAAAGATCAAGAGACTGAGAAAGAGAGAGAGAAAGAGAGACTGAGAGAAAGAGAGAGATAAAGAGAGACTGAGAGACTGAGAGAGAGACTGAGAGAAAGAGAGAGATAAAGAGAGACTGAGAGAAAGAGAAAAAGAAAGAGAGACTGAGAGAGAGAAAGAGAGACTGAGAGAAAGAGAAAAAGAAAGAGAGACTGAGAGAAAGAGAGAGATAAATACAGTATGAGAGAAACAGAGAGATAAATACAGTATGAGAGACTGAGAGAAAGCAAGAGAGAGAAAGAGAGACTGAGAAAGATGGATGAAAATGTGCTCGTAACATGAAATAAACTTTAAATTGAACTTAAATAAACTTAGATCACGATACACACACTTAAATGGGTGTAACTTTGTTATGCTATAACCAAAGAGGCAAAGGTGCTAATGTATTCCACCGCAGCTTTCGAATCGGAACGTGCTGTTTCTCCCATGCCTCATGAACCAAGTGTTCCCCCTAAAACAGCACATATAATGAAAGTTTAACCTTGTATCTCAGGTCAGGTAGTGCATCAAAAATCTTAAATTCTACTTCAATTTTCTGAGTGTCAAAAAATTCTCTAAATTCTTCATCTGACTGCTTAAAACCCACATGGGAAACGTGTAAATGTTAAAAAAAAATACAAAGATGAATGAGTAGAAGTCCAGCAATACATTCCAAAACACACATTGTAATGGAGCAGAATTGCCCGAGGGATTCATTGTTCAAGGTTCAAACAGAATAAAAAATCCATGTACTTGAATTCAGCACTCACATATAAGAGCTCACCAACTTGAGTGCCATGTGATGCAATCAAATAGAACCACGTGTGTGCTTCAGTCACAACTAATGTCATTACCAGCTGTACACAGTGTGTTTCATCTCCATTGTTGCCATTATGCATGCAGTAATTATTGACAGTATTATTACAGCATATTTTACCTTGAATGCTGGATTGCAATGTTGGTACTTGAGGGTACTGATAAACGTACCAACTGTAGTTGTAAATCACTCTTTAAAACACTGGTTTTTTTTGTTTCAGGTGATTGTTTTAACAGTTTGGTTGCAGTGTGTGTGTATCTGTGTGAGTAGCAGACAGCAGGTCAGAGAGTAAAAACTGTTTTGCCTCCAAATTTGCCATCTATTTTAGACACTGTCTCTACCTAATTCCTACTCCTCATATATAAAGCATATTTTCTTGTTGTGGTTGTCTCTTGCACAATGCATTCTCATTTCAGACCTAATTACAAATACATTTTGATGAAATGCAATATTCTTTCAGATTAAGATCTAATATGCTTCTCTGTAGCTGCCTCTTGTTTCTGACTTGAGGCGGGGATAATCAATATTAAATGGCAGGCCCAGCTAACATAATAATTTTCTAAAGATTCATGTAGAAATAATCACCCTTCATGTGTGATTATTTCAACAGATCTTTTTAACCAGCCGTTGAGCCCTGTAATCATCATTTGCAATAAATGATGTAGAATGAGGATTACACTCTTGGATAGAAGTCTTTGCATCAGAATTCCATCTGCACGTGTCAGTTACTAAAGTTTAAAAACAGTGCAAATTAGATAGCTTCACTTTGTATGAACTCAGCTTTTTATTACTAATTTCACATTCAAAAACTAGTGGCCTGGTAGAACGAGTGATTAGCCCGTCGACCTCACAGCTCGGGGGTCTCGGGTTCAAGTCCAGGTCGTTCCATCTGTTAAGAGTTAGCACATTCTCCCCGGGGTTACGTGGGTTTCCTCTGGGTACTCCAGTTTCCTCCCACATTCCAAAAACATGCATGCAACTATGTTCAGTGGAGAAAAGCTGTCATTAAACAACATTCATTAATCAGCATTACATAGGAAATAGACCGAATCATTGCTTCGCTAAATCATTCTTTTTCTGGTAAATCAGCACCATGGACAGAGATCGCATCTGCTCAAACTGCACGTGTCAGTTACTAAAGTTTAAAAACAGTGCAAATTAAATAGATTCACTTGGTGTGAACTCAGCTTTTTATTACTAATTTCACATTTGATGACTTGTGGCCCGGTAGAACGAGTGATTAGCACATTGACCTCACAGCTCTGGGGTCTTGGGTTCAAGTCCAGGTCGTTCCACCTGTTTAGAGTTTTCATGCTCTCCCTGGGGTTACGTGGGTTTCCTCTAGGTACTCCAATTTCCTCCCACTTTCCAGAAACATGCATGGTAGGCTGATTCAAGACTCTAAATTGCCCCTAGTGTGAGTGTGCATGGTCTGTCTCCAGCCGATCGCATGCCACCGATTCAGGGTGTCCCCCGCCTCTAGCCTGGAGACAGCTGGAATTGGCTCCAGCACCCCCGGTGACCCTGATAATGATAAAGACGTTCCAAAAATGAGATAAGATTTCCTCACTCACAGCAAATATATTTTTCCTTCATCCTGCAGGCGACATTCAAACAGATAGTCACACACAAGCATAATTAGTAGACAAGACATGTGAGGGTACATTTGTATGCACCCCACAGCTCTCACTGTTGCTCCCTCTCTATCTAACCATACCAAACACACATGGACACTCAAAGCCATGAGCACTTGAAAATCAAATTTAAGCACCAGAACTCTGATTATCCAGTAATTTGGGAGACAGCTGAAGAAGCACACGGTGGGCCTGATTCATGTCTTTGAAATAGTTGCTTTTTTATTCAAATTTACAAAAAGAACAAGCTCAGTTGAAATAAATAGTACACTTTGTACATGCTATTTTAGAACTCTATTAAAATTGCACAGAAACCACAACACAAAGTGAGGGTGCAAAACCAGTTGACTTTTTATGTCGAATTAAATGGCTCTCTGAGGCATATATTTTAAAACATTCTTATAGCATCCAGGTATCCTTACTGCTTTGTTTTTAAATCACTGTCATGAATGATTTAGGGAGCTCCAGTTTGTACATTCTTGTATTCATTTTCTGCAATTTCAAGTTAATAATACATTTGATGGAATCAATTAGTCTTGATTGTGAATTGTATTAATTAGTTCTGTTAAGTGGTTTTATTTGCTTAGTGCTGCATAATTTCAGTGACTTATTGTTTTCATTTTAATCAATCAGACGGTATAACAGCTGGGTTTTGAATTAGGCCAATAAGCGGAAATAAAGGATCTGGAGTCAATTGTGCATGTGGAACCATGTGTAGTGTGATTAATATTTAAAATACCTATAGGCCTATTAGATATTTATTGTTGCACTTCAATTGAGCTGATAGCCTTTTGAATTGTGCCTTAAAAATGTATTTGGGCATCTATGTTAATATAGTTAAAAGCCAAATATACACAAAAGGTTAATCATCGAGGAATGAATAAAATTTGTAAAATCATATAGCGATTAGATTTTTTTATATTCTGGCAAAATCAGGGGTTAAAAGATGAGAACTCAAATGCAAATAATTATTCATAGCCAATTTCACCGTGACCGGACGTTTCGTGGACGGACACTTGATCGACAGACACTTGGTCGACGGACACTTCGTCCATCGACGTTTCGTTGAACAGACATTTGGTCGGCATACTATTCATCGGACAAATCTAACTCAAACTCAAGTGCAGTTCAAATGCAGTTGCCAGACGACCAATCCATTTAAAGTGCCAATTATTTGTGAAAGTAGATGTACCATTGTGGGACAAATAGTAACCAATAAAGAACATTAGATTTGCCATGAAGCCTTTGTAAGTGTGGGTGGCTTTGGATTTGGTGACATTCCCTTGCACCCCAAAATCATGAGATTTTCTTGAAAGGCGCCCTTACCACAGGGGGTTAGGGGATACTTCACTGACTTCTATAAATTGGATTTAGCTGAGCCACAACCCATTGTCATTTTCTTTGTAAAATAGACCTAACAAGCGCAAAAATAGTTTTAACCATTTTTCGCCGTTGGGTGTTTATTTTGGCAGTTTTTTGATTTTTTTAACAAAAATGTTGATCGTTTTATCAAAATATGTTAAATGTGTTTGATAGGTATTTGGAACAACACAAACACTGCCATTATCAGGAGTAGTGGAGCACCTACAAGTACTGTTGTTTTAATCTGAATATTTTCCTCAAAACTGCGACAAATAACGAGTGGCCAATGAGTTAGGCTTTATTTTGCGCTAAATTGCAGAAAAACATACCAGTGTTAGATGGATAACATGCAGGCTAGCTGCCCTAGTCAATGGCATGGGAACCAGAAGGCTTTGGCCGGCCGGATTCATTATTCCAGCTGGCGTCACAGAAAGTACAACATAAAAAGATTCTCATTTAAATTTCAAATATTCTATTAGATTTTTAATCGCCAGCTTTGCTTGTAGAGTTGAAGGTCGTGAATGTAAGATATTTGCCATTCAGAAGATCCTATGTCAGGGTGTGCAAAACAATCCTCAAGGGCCACTGGGGTTCCAAGTTTTTGTTCCAACTGATAAAGCACGGTTTAAGCAATGATGTTTCTGTAAAACCAGAAGCAACTGACTGCAATCCAATGATTGCACTTGGAGGACATCAAATTTGTGGAAAGGTGTCCTCATGATGAGTTGGAACGAAAAACCCCACCCACTGGAATTGTGTCTCCTTTTCTCTGACTCACATGGGCTGTGCACCTTATTGTGATTCAGCCTCCAGTTTTAACGTGTATGGTATAATCTCATGGTTTTCTGGACCAACTTTCAATTTTGTTTTCCATGATAAAACCAATAGAAACTAGTCCATACACCGTTTTTATTGATGCATGCGTTTCATGCTGTCTCCTCTACTGTTGTTACGGCATTGTTTGTGTCAGGCCTCATGCTAGACAGGTGGCTGTACGTGCCAGTCGCCCAATTACTGGTTCAGCAACAGATGGTTCAAGCAGCACCAGGTGTTACTCCTCACTTTCACTGACCTACTTAAGCCACGCAGAGCTTGACCACGTCGCTGGATCGCCTCTATCAATTTACTATCCATGCTTTCTCGTGTCACTACTTGTTTTCTCTGCCTGATCTCCGACTTCTTGTCTTTGTTCTCGGACCGCATTTACGCCCACGCCCCATGCTCCTTCAGCTCATAATCTCCTACGGACATCTTGGTTCAACGGCCTGCCCATGCTGCTTCCCTTGTGCCGTCGCTCTGTTGGGGGACATTACAATAAAGAGAAATCGCCGCGATCTCAGCTGTCCTGTACGAGTTTGATAAGATGTTTTGTTATAATTCCAATGGTTATGGATTGGTGTGAGTCTTGATCGTTTATTTTTGAATCCTCCTTGACAGGATATATCATTTAATTGGGGTGTAAAAATCCCCCAACATTGGCCTCTCAAGGTCTCTACTTTTCTGGACTGGACTGTTTCCAAATGGACATGGGTTGGAAACATGTTTGTGAGCTATATCACCTTTTGACGATCGCATCTGTTTTTCTCGCTGACAGGCTGGCTCGCCTAACATGAATGAGCTGTGACAAACTGCTCTTGCACACATTGATGTTGGGCACTTCAAACACAATATGTCGTAATAATATGCCTAAATTCGACATCCATTGGTGGGTGCAATCGTGCTTGCCTTGCTAGAGTCAAAGCATGTTTGTCAAGAGAGTTTTTTAACCTGTGCTCAGTCTGTAGCTGGGCTGGTTCCCTCGAATTCAGTGCTTAGCGAATTGTAGTATTTAAAAATGTGCAGGCAAAATGAAATCACAACAGCAAACTGTCCGGTAGCCCAAGTAACACACATTTGACAATTTGTATGACCAGTTCAACCTTTATCAGGCATACCATTTGTTGGCAGTCAAATTCATGTGAGAGGCCATACCAGCCATATCAGTGTTGCTAGATAACAAAACCCAGTCATTTCTAGTTCCTTTTCCATGTGTACTAAAAGAGGATTACTGTAATACCTTTACATACGATTCTAATGCATTCCGGGATCGAGGACGTGTCTATTTACTCATATCTCAAATCATTTTTCCCATAGAAGTGAACTAACTACAAATGAATCTGTTCCCACCCTCTTAAAAACACCAAAAACAGGATATTACAATGGAAAAAAATATTTGTATTTGTTCTAATTCACCACCTACTCACAAAGTAACAAATACCCATCTAGATGTTTTGATCTTCAATACTAAAATGTGACATTATTCAGTACAGACAGACTCACTTTAAATGGTTTTGCTGTTGTCTGTTTCAGATGCTTGCTTTGCTTTCAAGTCCATGTAGATTCTGCTGTCTTTTTTGAAGATCATCGACTCGGTCACGCTATCTCCAGTGAAAAGGGCAACCCGTGAAGCCTGGTCCTCGTAGATATCTTTACATGAGAGAGATGCGTGGAGAAAGACAAAGTGGTGATGTTCTCAGAAGCAACCTCTCGCATACTCAGCCACCTGGACGGAGCATCAGGAACAATCCTGTATTCTTGTATCTCAAATTTGTGTTTTAACTCAAGGCAGAAATTTGCTCGTATCTCAAATTTCTTGCATGTTGGGAGACTTGTATGTCAAGGTATTACTGTAAATTGTTTTCAGTCTGCATTGCTGTTGAATCTATTTTATATTTTTTCATTTATTTCCATCTCATCTAGTGTGCATACAGACAGCTCTAACAGTGATTGATTTTTGGACATTCAATTATGCGTCTAATGATTATAAACTAAACCTATTCAGCAGTCTCTTTCAATAATAATACACAGCACTATTTACATCTAAATTGTTTTTACATACAGTCAAATATTTATTTATTTTCTTTAATCCACATCTTGTAAAGACAACAATTATTTTGAACACAATTCATCATCTATTACATAGCGTGAAAGTGCATTTTAGCCAAAGGATTTGCATCCTGACCTTTTACAGCAAAATAAAGAGTAAAAATAACGTTTTAACTACACGGATCTTTATTTGGGCAGGATGATTAAAGTAAAACTATTTTGAGGGGTATAAAATGTATCAAAACCATGCATTCATTCCCATTGAGGCATCAAAAGAGAATATAGTTCTATAAAACATTTTATGACATCAGTAATGAAATCATTATCTATCAGTACAGTAGATGTTTGTGTGTGTTTTTTTTTATAACTGATTGGAGTACAATCAAAGCCTTAGTGCGTAGATTTCCATTTGTGCCTATGGATGCATGAAGTATATATTTAAACATAACAAGACTCAATTACTAAAGAAGCGTGGAAACGAGAGGGAATGGTGAGGGAAATCTCATACAAAACTACTTAAATTTTAACAGTGTTTTCCTTTAGGGGTAAAAGGAGTTTCAATGTTTGAATGATTCATAGTTATCATTTAGAATAAAACAAACTAAAAAGTACTCCAGTGTATAATTGAAAAAAAAGCTTTTTTGTAACCCTTTACTTACAGCAGTAATATTCCCTGACCATCTCTATCCCTGTGAGGCTGACACGCTAACCATTCGGCCGCCGTGGCGTCTATATATTTATATATTTATCTATATAGAAATTCACACAGTGGTAGTTAGAGAATTGGCCTCACAGTTCTGGGTTTGATCCCAGGATGGTCCTCTCTGTGTTTGTGTGGCTTTTCTCCAGGTACTCCAGCTTCATCCCATATCCTAATAACATGCAGGGTCAGCTGGTTGAACAGTCTAAATTGCCCCTAGATGTGTGTATGTATGTATGTTTAATCTGGTGTATGTTTTGCCATACCTGGCTGCGCCTTTAAATGCGATGAGTCTTGTGTGTGTGTGTGTTAAATACACAAATAGCACTTGTTAGTGACACTGCGCCTTTAAATGCGGTGTGCCATATAGTCGTGAAAATACGGTATATATTTTCATCCTTAGGGTGATACATAGACCAGTGAATGAAATCAACACTTAATTCAACAGTGAATCAATGTACCCTAATATTTTTATCCCAACACAAAAGTTAACTTACACACATTGTTGTGGAGATTTTACGGCAGACCAGGCGAGCTGAGGAGAGTGGTTTCTGCAGACAATGAAGAGGTGTCGTGAGAAACAGGTTGTAGGGTTAGCTAAAGATTCTGTTTGAAGTTTACAAAACCATTCTTTCTAAACGGTTCACTTGCTACAGGAGTGGCTTCCATCCCCCTTTGTTTACAGAACAGTTGGTATACTCTGTTAGTCGACTGCAGTATCACCAAATTTTGGGAAGGGGCTACGAACACATTTTTATCCCACTTCTGACAGTAATATGTGGTTGTTGATTTTCTCAGTGGGTCCTAGATGATTATAATGGCACATTGATGACTTTTGAATCAAAACTCATTTGTTCTCAGTTTGCGCTCATGTTTTCAGCTCTTGTTTTCAGCTCTTGTTTTCAGCTCTTGTTTTCAGCTCTTGTTTTCAGCTCTTGTTTTCAGCTCTTGTTTTAAAAAAATATTTAACCTATTTCGGAAAAAATAACATAAAAATGACCTTACACAATCTTTAATTGAGCCTATTACTTGAAGGAACTTTCACTCCCAGAATTCTAGAAAGTCTCACATAATTAGGTGTTTTTTTTTTATATGACAAGCTTCTTAGCTTATGGGCATGCAAGAAAACATCCATCTATCAATTGCTTAACACCGCTCGTCTTGTCAAGGTTGCCGTGTGGTGGAGCCTGTTGCACACAGAGAGAAAACCATATACATGCATTCTCCATAAATTACACCAACTAGGGGCATTCACACAGGACTTTTAATTTTTTTGGGCAATAGGCATACAAGTTGACAGCTGGATTGACTTGGCTTGAATGCAGCAAAAGGACACAGTGCATTTTGGGACCGTAGCAACAAAAATCAAAAGTACAATGTGAATGCTCTAGGTAGCAGCATATAGATTTCAAATCTAGCGTTCTGTATTTTTTTAGCATGATAATTTTCTGTACCATTCATCTTCACAAGAGTCATGGTGGGGCATTGAAGCCTATCGCAACCAACCAATCAGAGAAGAAATATTGTGGTTAGAAGAGGGACTTCTGATATACTGTAGTCATTGACAAACACAGTGGAAAGAAATTATAATTGTTTAGACCACCTAATATAGGTAGGAATGTTTCCATAGCTTCTTTACTCAATTCTATACACTTGAATTTATGTGTAACACACCACACCCTGGCCTACTGACTGTTTGATCGCCACCAGTGGGATAATTTTTAGTAAGAATTCGAATTTGAAACAATAAAAGCAATTTGACAAAAATGAATTGGTTTTTACAATAATTTAGAGAGTTTAAGAGAAGTGGTTTACGTATTTATACAGTTACATCCACATCACATGGCACCAGATCTGGATAGCTGTGCGCCTGCATTGCAAAAGATCAGTGGTCTATACTGAATGAAACATTGACCCCCAAATTTGTCGGTGTTGCAACAGTGACTCAGCAAGGACACATATTTGCCGAGAAGCCGATAATGGTGCCGACCGAGCTACAAAATTCCAAAATCTACAAAGTGGGCTGTGCTGGTATGAAATTACACTTGTGGCATGTTTCATAACAGAACAGGATACAAAAGCCCAAAATAAAAATTCTGTTAGAACGATTGAAAACAAAAAAAACCTACCATCGATATGATGATATCAACCATTAAGCAACAGATATTTAACATTTACTGCTAGTAGCAATAGAAATTGAATATTCATTTTAAATAGGACACACAAAGAGAATGTATAACTTTACTTTGCATTCAATTGTAATGTGTTCCTCTTTGAGTCATGCCAATGACTGACTGGCACATTGAAATCAAGCTTGCATCCAAGTAGAGTTGGGATAGTCTGTACTTCTTGTTTTATTAAGTATAGTACTAATTTTGTGATCAGGACCACACTGTACAAGATTTTCCTTGGAACCGAACTCAGCGAGACCATAACATTTGCGGGTCAAGAAATACCACCAAGACAGATTGAGACAAGACAAACACTATTAAAATAAATTTAAAAAAGAAGACCAAGATACCTCAAAATGTTGTCTTGAGAATAACAATACTAGAGAGTGCTAATATTCTTAACACAAAACATATAACAAATTTTCCTAATTGCTTTTGGGAATTGATTCATGATGTTTCAATTCAAATAGGAAAGTTGATTTTAGATGCAAAGGATTTGATTTACAAGTGTTTTCTAGCTAAACTTGAAAGTCAAGGAAACGGTCTATTAGTTGTCTTTTAGCATCTTCATTTATCTGAATTAACATTTTTCTTGACCTCAGTCCTGTCTTTGTTCGGCATATATACAGATAGAAATATACTTTGCGGACAAAGGACAATCACAAGCTTATTCTTATTTACTTACCTTCTAAAAACATATTTTAAATGACAAACAGTTTTTCCTGCTGTATGTCATTTCACATGTGCACTGCAGATTCAATCATATATTGTTTATTTGGGTTGTTTTTCTGCGTACCAAGTTTTAACAACCAGTTGAAAGTCCCAGCAAAAGCATGCTCCTGCATTGTCTCAGTATTTGTGTTCAAGCGCTTTAACACTTATTGCTTTAAATTACATCAATCATTCCCTCCCCTTCCCTTGCTTTCTTCACCCTCCCTAGTCTCATTTTTCATTGTCTCTTTTTATTACGTTGCCTCTTCATCTTTCTCCCCTTGAACTTGTCTTCACATTCCTTTAGTTCTTGTATTCTTTTTATCATTTTCTTTCCTCAACTTCACGTTCTCCCCTTTACACCGATTTTCCTTTCTTTTATCCTTCTTCAATCGTTACTTTCGTTTCAACACCCTTTTCCTTTCTTCCCCTCCCTCTTTTATTTGAAAACCCTTTGTCGTCTTTGTCAGTGTCTTCAATTTTTTCATTCTCTTCTTTTTCCTTCGCTCGGTCTCGAAATAGTTGAGCTAACTTGTGGAACTGGGGGCCCCACTCTTCCAATCCCGCACCCCAGTCCTCCTTATCTGCTTCCTTCTCACCTTCACTCTCAAGTGAGCTTAGGGATCCAGCATGGGAACCACTGCCCTCCAGGCCATAGATCTGCACTGAGTCATATGGTGGTTGTGAGGGGTCAAATGTGACCTGGGCGAGACGTAGACGTAGAAATTCGCCCACCCTCAGAGCCAAAGGAGTACCTCCAGCTCCTGGGGCTGCTCTTGCTGCCTCAATACCTGGAACCCAACCAGGACCAATGCCTACCACTCCCCCATAAGCTCCTCTGGGCTGACCGTGGAAAGGCAATAACTGTGGTGTCATATCCATTCTTGCCAATACATAGCCACCCAAAGCCACTCGATCACACCAATCACCAATCAAACCAGGTGATTCTGGGTAAACAGATGGACGTGCAGTCAATGATATCCCACTGCCTTCTCTGTCTGGTCTTGCCACAGAAAAGCTGCTCCCCATCTGTAGTCCTCCTCTTTCCAAGCTGCCACGATATTCCTTCTGCCCACGTCCGTCCACTTGCATCAGAGTGGCGTAATTTCGACCATTTGTAGCCTTCTGTTGCACATCGGCGGAAATAGTCCCACTTTCATTTCCACTTCCAACGGCTCCTCCGCTGCAGTCTGAATCAGCACCTTTTGCAGATAAACCACTGCGTGAGCCTTTACGTCCTGCCATTGGGAGGGTGGCTGAATCGCAGACCCAACCTCCTACTCCATGACCTTGACCAATGATAGAGCCGGATCGTGTCAGGACAAGGTTATGCTCCCTTGGTAGTGTCTCCGACTGCACCTGTAAGGGATGAAGGTGAGCACAAATGGTTTCATTTTCAGATTGGGGTCGGGTTAAAATACTTTCAGGTGGAGTCACAAATTAACCAGGTTAGGTGGATAATTTGGGAAGGATGATACATATGGAGAAACAAGAGTAATAGCAATAGCAAATGAGAAGAAGGGAAGAGGTAGGAATTGAAACATACAGAAAAGATAGGCCAAAGTGAGAAAAGGCATAGATTTAGATTTATTATACTTACTGTAATTTACACTACACAGTGAAAGTGAGATGGCAAAGACTAAGATATAAATGAAGTAAATAGAAATTATGTGATGTTGCCTAATAAAAATAACAAAATATGATAGTAAAAAACACACAATTGCTTCACCTATCATTACATCTCAATTTTGTCTTCAGACTAAATATGATATGGACAGAGCTGAGAACAGAACAATGAGGTTAAATCCCAACCTAACTTGTTACAAATTGTTCCTCTTGTTTGTTTATTTTATCCAAAATTAATTGTTGAAACAATATAATCCATTAATAAATTTCAAATTCATGAGTTCTTTACTCAAAATCTCTGGATCTAGTAAGTCAAGATGATAAAAGATGACAAATATACATTCATTCATTTTATGTACTGCCTATCCTCACAAGGGTCACTGGGGTGCGATAGCCTATCCAAGCTGACTTCGGGCACCGTGGGGCCGACACCCTGAATTCGGCAGCAAATTGCAAGGAGACGGACAACCATTTGTCTTCACACTTATATCTAGCAACAATTTAGAGTTTTAAACCAACCTACACTGCATTTTTTCCAGGATGAGGGAGGAAACTAGAATACCTGGAGAAAACCGACACAAACCTGGTGAGAACATGCAAACATCACATAAGAAGGTCCGGACCTAGAATTGAACCATTGATCTGAATTGTATTGCTATACGTCATCGTTTTCTTTTTCTGTTTGGTATTAGTTTAACCATAATCTGTTTCTTATGAGTTTTGAGACTTTCATCCATTCAATAATTTTCTGAACCATTAATTCTCACAAGGCTCGTGGGGGTGCTGGAACCTATACCAGCTAACTATTGGGACCAGGCGGTTGACATCCTGAATCAGTGGCCGGCCAATCGCAGAGCACAAGGAGATAGACAACCACTCATACTTAGATTTTGAGGCAATTTAGTGTGAAACCAGCTTACTATGCATGCTTTCGGGATGTGGGAGGAAACCGAAGCACTCTGAGAAAACCTGAGCCCGGTCAGAACATGCAAACTCACACAGTGAGGACCCACCTAGAATCGAACCCGCGACCCCAGAACTGTGACGCACTAACCACCGACTAACCATCGACCAGCGGACTGCCCTAGTTTCGATGCATTTCAGGTCAATTCATGCTGGAAATTAAAAAATGACAGACAGTTCAGAAACATTTTCCTTGCAATGCAAAAACAAATTTTAAAAAGAAAAGTTTAAAAAGACTAGGGCTACTGTATAATGCTTACCCAGTCCATATCATGACTGCTGTGGATTTTGTCTTCACTGCTCTCCTCAGTACAGTTGCTCGATGTCCCCATTTTTCGACGTGTCTCCTGGCTGTCACTATTTCGAGGCGTTCCTTCATCTGATGTGCTTACACCACTCTGGGTTGCAGTCCCATCACGGCTGCCCGCATGGCTTCCCGTTCGGCTCCCTGTGCTGAGATCTGCTGGGGTGACATAAACAGTCCCAGGCTCCATCGAGCCAACCATTGCACCCTGGTTTTGGATCACCAGTGAGTGGTCCGGTTGACCTCCAGGAAAGCGGTATCCAAGCTCTGCCAGACCTGGTTGAAATATTTCGCCTGGTGTGCGGCGTAAAACTGGTAATGTGTGGCTACTGTAGCACACACGCCCGTAAAAGGGTCCTCCTGGCCCCGAGTAGTTGTGATCCACAATTTGATTTTGACCCCAACTTGAAGTACGACTTTTATCTTGGCAACGTTGAGTGTAGCGTCTGAAAAAAACAAAAACAAAACAGAAAACAATTCTAGTAACTCTCTTTTGGACTTTTGAATGGATTCAATCTAAAGAGTGGTGACTGAAATGAATTGCAATGTTTTGCATTTTTTTCAGTGGATTACATGAATAAGCCGAGTGGCTAGCACATCGGCCTCACAGTTCTGAGATCGTGGGTTCAATCCCAGGTGGGTTCCAACCTTCCTGTGAGAAATTTGCATGTTCTCCGGGTACTTGGGTTTCCTCCCCATGCCTTGCGATTGGCTGGCCACCAATTTATGGTGCCTATAGTTGGCTGGGATATTCTCCAGCACCCTGCAACACTTTTGAGGATAAGCGGCACGTGGTTAGTCCTTGGTTCAAATCCATGTCACATCCTGCTGTGTGGAGTTTGCATGTACTACACGAGCCTGCGTGGATTTCCCCCGGGTACTCCGGTTTCCTCCCACATTCCAAACACATGCATGTCAGGCTAATTGGACACTATATATTTCCCTTAGGTATGGGTGTGAGTGTGCATGGTTGTACGTCTCCTTGTTCCCTGTGATTGGCTGGCCACCAATTCAGGGTGCCCCCCGCCTCTGGCGCGGAGTCAGCTGGGATAAGCTTCAGCCCCCCCCCCACAACCCTAATGAGTATAAAGCGATGAGAGAAAAGTCACACCAGCCAAAGAATACACAATAAAGAGGAATCAAAAATGTACGGTAATCTCTCGAATACCGCAGATAATGTAGACAACACATGGCCGCGATAATAAAAAAAAAACGCAAAGTAGGATCACCCTTTTTATTACTACATACCACTGCCATATCTACGTTGTAAATCTCTTGTCTGACACCCTTGATTTATATGGATGGTTTCTTTTATCTAATGTGTATTGCATAAGTCACAGCAATAATAACAAAACATGGTTGATTTGGTCCTCTCGCAGAAACAAAAGCATGAATTGCTTGAAATTCCATTCAATTTTAGGGTGGGGGTTGTTCCTTGTTCTTTTTTGTAGAAATGGCAAAGGAATGAATCATTAAAATTTGATTAACTATAAGCAGCCTTCGTTCATTTTCTGGCATCTACAAAGCACTTGCATGATTTCACTGAAGCAAATCATTATACCAAAGGCAATTAAATGAACATCAAAAAGGCTAAAAACAAGTCATTGATGTAGCACAGCGAAAACAAGCTTTAACAAAATGAACATAACAATGTGGCTCATGAGGACTACTTGGTTTGATAGCACATATATGATGCCTGATATTAAGCTTGAATGTATGACTTGATCACGTCCAAAAGTGGATCAATCATTATACAAGTTGAGATTCAAGGTTCCCCACTATACAAGTAAATTATTCCTTTTCAGGCCTCCTTCTTTAGCATGAGAAAAAGTGACAGGTTACATCACTAGGCTTGTACATGATATTGTAACTTTTGGAAATGAATGGCTTGCCATCTGAGTCATACCATTTTCTATGTAATAAGGGAAAATTAACTCATAAATTGGGAATACTAACAGTAACCCCAGCTAATATACAACTAGTATTCGTGTTACGAACGAGTTTCATGAATTTTCTATTCTTTTGACTGCAATGGAGTTAGTCTTTTGTTTTCTATAGACAATTTTCCAGTGTGCATAGCCCACCACATGACGGAAGTATTATGGTGTTTTTTCAGACAGTGGGAACGGATTAATTTGTATTTAGTTATTTCCAATGGGAATAACTGCCACAGTTATTCTTTTCATTTCTGAAAAAGCCCATTGGGTGTTGTTAAAAGTAAAATTGATATCACTCCTCAAACCACTATTTGTAACCATGCAACACTGGAACAAATGAAACATAAAAAAAAACATCCTACTTTTTTAATGGATTTTATGTTATTTCATAAATAAACTTATAGAATCACTTCCAACCTTCCCAGTCCAAACGGATTGGACATATTCAAGAGAAAAACATAACCACAAGTAAACTAACTATTCGACTGGATAATTGTCATGGGACCTCGGTTTTTTTTGTAGCAGAAATTATCTCCTGTACTGTTCCATTTCTTACTCCAATTACTATGACTTGTTTTGAAAACCCATGATGGAATAAGCCAGTAGCCACAAGGACTACAATAAACAACTTACATGTTTCTGCTGTCCAGTGTGCGATAGCCATGTGACCTTGAGCTGTGGGGAGCACTCTGGAGTGCTGCGATGTCAAAGGCAGCAGTGTCTGCTTCTCCACCGCCCTCATCATCATATGTTATAATGTTCTCACGGACGTCATCATCCTCCAGTGGTGATAGTGAGTCCCGTTTCTGACGCCTCAATGACAATGACAGGGCACTCACCGCTAAGGTGTGATGGCAGAGGGAACAAAGAAAATCCAGTGGAAATTGTGGGTAGAAATTGAAAAAAAGAATGATGAAAAGCGTAAAAAAAGAAGTGATGGGGGAAATAAAATGAAGGAAGAGGAAAAGGGGTGGAGGCACATTAAGGTAGACAAAGAGGTGAGACAAAACAAATTCAGAAGAGGCCTTGGGTTAGAGGGCAGGTGTATCATATCAGCAGGCTGTAAGCCACCACTCTTATTTTACTTGGAGCTGCAGCCAGGCCAACAGAAGCTTTATTCTCCTGTGACCATGGATGTTCAAAACAGAATAAAATCTTACTGCAGTGCCTCGGATGCCCTATGATGTGAATAGATTCATTCAGTCATTTATTCATCTTGCATACCACCCATCCTCAAAAAGGTTGTGGGGGATACTGGAGTCTAACCCTGCTGTCTTAAGATAGACTACACCAGTGGTCTCAAACCAGTTCCACATAGGGCTGCAGTGGGTCCTGGTTTTTGTTCCAACTGATCCAGTGCCAACATTTTAACCAATCAGGTGTCTTTAAAGTAGCACCTGACTCTGATTAACTGATTGCACTTGCAAAAGGTATCCTTGTTGAGTTGGAATGAAAACCTGCACCCACTTCGGCCCTTTGAGGACCGGTTTGAGACCACTGGACTACACCCTGAACTGTTTGCCAGTCAGTCGTAGGGCACACATGAATAGATCTGTGTCTTAATATATCTGGAGAGGTATAGACCATAAAAAGGGCAAAAACACTAATGGCGTAAATGTCCAATGAAGAATATTTGCTATTATAGCAATAATTTCACTAAAGATTAGGGTTTAGCTTTATGCCAAACAATTCCATATATTTGAGTTGGTTTACTGTCTTAATACATTGAAAATCTCTGTGCATCACCATCATGCTTTATTGCATATTTATGTGAGTGAAAATGATTCAATCAGATTGGTAATGTTACTCTCAACAAGGCATCAGTAGGGATTTAACAGTGTAAATAGAAATGATAATGATCCTGGTTTTCAGCGGGCAGTTTTTGTTGTTGTTGTTTTTTAGTGCCTGGACATAATTCAATTGAACATTTGATGAATTCCTGCTCAGGTGAAAGTACCATTTCATTGTGCTGGTACCCAAAACATGAACTGAGAAAATCAAGACTAATCGTTATGTTATAAGTAATTAGGGCAAAATAACAATACCCTTCATGCAGCTGTGACTATGAAATAGTTATTACGCGACTTTCATATGGAAATTAAGCACGCTGGCAGTGGTTCAACAATAAATGTTCTTAAGTCTGTTTATTTGCCTTTTTAGATTCTGAAAAAAACGTATTTTTAGTCTTTTAGATTTAATATCATAACTCGAGCATCCATTGTCTTGATTTGCTTTGTAAAACTATTCACAATATAAAACCAGCATTTTTGTTTAAGTTACGGTTTCTAACAACCATTTTATTAAACTTTTATATAAATAACACTTACCCAATAGTGTTGCAATACACGCTAATATTGCCAGAAGAGCTGCAGTGCTGAGGCCAGGCGAAGGCAACGTAGAGTGCTGAGGGAGACATACTGCTTCTCGTTCCCAGTCCCATTCACCCTCAGCCTGTTTTCCCTTCTCCCTGTCACTGGTTTTTGCGCCTCCTCTTAGGCAGGGACAGACAGAGACCGTGGCAGTGCCGGTGCTGGTCAGGCCTGATGTACCATCCCGTAGAACTAGCGGCACATAGATTGTTAAGGTGGAAGATGGAGACCGGGACAGTGGCTGCAGCTGGGACATCAAGACCAAGCTTGCTGTGGGCCCTGCAGAGATATCATTAAGGTGACATTTCAAATAAGGGAAAGGTCATTTTTTTCAATACTTGCAGAATATAGAAATCTGACCATGACAATGTTTATTTATTCGGTTTAGTTTCTTCAAGGGATCAGCTGGGCAAATTACTTGTCCAAAACCGAATGATAAATGTAAACATTACATTTACCTCAACAATTTAAATGAGTTCTCATCTTAATCATCAAGTATATCCCAGCAGCAAGAATCTTGTTTAAGAATTTGAATATAAACTCAATTAATATTTGTATGTCATAGGGAAGAAAATAAATTTTTGTTCATGTGCTATTTGTCACTACAATAGTCCAAAAATAAACAGTTCAAACAAAAAGAATATCTATGAAAAGGGAAGGGTGGCCCAATGGCCTAGTAGTTAACATGTCAGCCTCACGGTTGTGAGATCGAGGGTTCGATCGCAGGTCTGGACGTTCCTGTGGTGAGTTTGCATGTTCTCCCTAGGTTTGCGTGGTTTCTTCCCACATCCCCAATAAACTATTGGTAGGCTGATAGAAAACTCTAAATTGCACCTAGGTATGAATGTGAGTGTGATTTGTTGTCTGTCTCTTTGTGCCCTACGATTGGCTGGTTACCAATTCAGGGTGTCTCCCGCCTGGTACCCCTAGTTCAGGGGTGGCCAACTCCGGCACCCCTCGCCACCCATGTGAAGAAAACGGCAAGGAAAATGAATGAATAAATGAAAAGGAGGATATTTAGGTTTTTTTGTTGAGCATTATTGATCACTGGTGTAACTTTCTGATTTTCTTGTGAAAATGGACAGTATGGAGAGACTATGATCCTTGTAGACAACAGAGCTTAATTTTAAAAGGAAATAAGTTTTATTTTGTGTGAATGCTAAACATCCTTACCAGGAATAAGGTATTGTGTGAATGTCATAAGGTCAGGTGTTAAGACACCATCCGCAAATATATATTTCTGCATAAAGCCTACAGTTTCGTCTGGCACGTTGCACACATTTTTGCCGGCATTAAAATTTGTGAGAGTGATTAGTATGCTTGAGAATACCTGCAACTCTGTGAATGCACCCTATCTTGTCTCAGCTGAAACTGATGTAATCTAGCCTTTAGACATGCACCACCTACAAACGCAACCGTACTGAAACTTTTAGCTCCCCTTTTCTCATTTTTCAGGTTTAGAAAATGCATTATCATATTTATAGATCATCTCATGCTGTTTGAGCTATTACTTTTCACAGCTGGAACCTTTATCAATCTACAAGTACCTTCTTGATCTTTGTCCACAAGAAAACCGGAGTTGGGAGAAAAAAAGATACAGCAATGACTTAATAATAAGGAAGTGCTTACTCAACACAAACTTCTCTTAGGCTTCAAATTACAGAATAATATAATATCATAAAAGATATACTACTTTTTATTGAATAGCATATTTTGTATCAGCATATACATCTTGGTTCAAGAAATGGAAATGCACAGTCCTCTTATTATTTGGCAAAAAATGCAACCAAGTCAGAGATCTTTATTCTACAATATAAATTTTGACCTAAATAATGTTCTAATGTTATCAAAACAACCGCAACTCAAAAGTCAAATGCCGACTTTAATTTTCAAAAAACTCTCCTTGACGCCAGACAAAAAAGATAAAAAACAAGTCCGAATATGTTTTTCTGTTTTCTTTACTACATTTGAATATTACAGTAAAGACCTACACTTATGAATATGGAAAAAATAAATGATCTCAAATTAAAGTAACCTTCAATAACATGATAGTGAAGGATGAAATTAGTGCAGCATGACAAACATGGACAATCTGTTACATGTCCCAGGAACTTTCTCTGTTGTTTATTAGCAGCATGTATTGACAGAAAGCAGGTAAATAATAAGATCAAGTGGACCAACAGAGGTGATATATGGATCTTAAGAATTAGAGTAGGTATGGTGATTGAAACTGAGAAAGAAAAAGAACCAAACTATAAGAGGACAATGTATGACAGGTATGGAAAAAGAAGCAGAATGAACAAATAATTGAAGATTAATCTAGTGATAAGGAAAGATTGAGTTCTTACCACCACTTTCCCTGACACTGAAGTTGAGGGCAGCCCGGGATTCGGGAGGGATGCTGAAATACACGGTGCTGTCGTTCCCTCCCTCATCTTTATCAATTGCCCGCAACACCTGCACCACCTGAAAGCCAATTATAAAGGGTCTGTTAGTGTGTATGGGGTGAGTTGTAAAAGCAGCTAGATGAGAAAGAAAGACTAATGAGAAAAACACATACGTATTGCTTTCAGGAAGAAATTAAACCATTAGCTGGCATCAGCGGAAATAAAAACAAGCCAAACAATTAGTATATCAGCACATGTGCATTAAGTATAATACACCAAATAAATTTCTGTCTATCTTGAATGACCTTGTATATAAAGACTGCTATATGACTTTCCGTTTGATAAAAAAAAAAGCTCTAGTCTATAGTGGCAGTGGTAGCAAAATGAATCCACAGATATCTTACATCAGCCTAAGATGATGGGAAATTTCCTTTTTAATGTAACAGTAGTCATTACTATGCAAGGTTTGCATTCCTTCTGATGTTGATAGCATACCCCTGGCTTTGTGAGTAAGCATTAAGCATGACAGTACTGAGGTACCAGTTTCTGTTTGTGAATATTAGATGGTGTTGTGACTAACAACTTGTCAAACAGGGAGATGTGCTTAAATCTCATTGCATTTGAGGATGTAAGACTTTTTGTTTTCTTGGACCCTTACCACGAATCAGTCATAAAAGAAATATATGTATTCATTCATTCATGCTCTGACCCGCCTATCCATGAATGCACTATTCCAATACTGTTGTTAATATTTGAAGTACTGTGTAAAATACCATGTAGGACATATTTACCTTTCCAATGGTGGATGAGTCGCATATGGCTGTTGTGTATTGTCTGTCCAGCTCAGGAGCATTGTCATTCAAGTCTAATGTCTCTATTGCAATTACAACTCGGGACACCTGGCTGGGGTTGTCTGAAAGAGATATTAGAAAACAGATTGTTTACAACATAACGTTTACATGATCAGTTACAAGTATAAAATTATACGAACTCAATTTGCACTTGCATTAAACATACATGTGAATGTACACAAGGTGATAGGCACACTCCAAATAATAGGCTCAAGTGTACTCATGGGTAAACTCAACCATTTTGATGTTAATCCAATTCTTAGCACTCAGATCCTATTAGTGAGTTTGTTGAATCTAAAGTCTGATTTGGCTGATGATGTCCTGTTTAAGTCCTCAGCTGGAAAAAAAAATGACGTTTTCCACTGCACATGACAAAAATAATACTATCTATTTCTGAGGTAGAACAGCCTGAATTGTGTGTGTGGAGAAAATGCAGAACATAGCCTTGCATCTGCACGGAGTTACACAGAGTGTCGTTTAAATGGATTAGCAAAGGGTCTTCCATAACTTTCACATGGATGGACACACTTGAACGCGCTCTCACAGCCTCGCTTGAATTGTGTGAGGTCCCATTCATTGCTCAAAATTCACTCCTTTTCGACGAGTTAGAACACAATTCTGGCTGTTCAACACTATCTAGCCACACACAAAAAAACAGCTCTCTCTTATTCACTTACACGCACAAACGATCATGGCCACTTGATTAGTATTACCCATTCTTGAAAACAACTCCTAGTGTATCGTTATGCTATCAGGAGTGAACTGCTTGCCTTTGGCTATCCAGACAACTGCTGTCTGTGCTCATGTCATCACTCCCTCCAATAGTTTGTTTATTGGAAGAGGCTACTTATTGACGAAAGAAACTTCTATGACAGAAAAAAACACCGCCACTGCCACTATAATTAAAGCAAAATGTAAGTTTATCCATGGCAAAACATATTGACAAAGAAAACGACTAAATCAGATTATCACTTTTTCCTTTCTTGTCATGTCTGGAAGTGATAGTATATGCCTGTTGGTATAATGCAGTAGTCCCCAACTACCAGTCTGCAAGCCACTCCATGCTTGTCCGTCAGAGAAACAATATTAACCTTTTCAAACTCATGCACCCGAGGCACCCTCGACACTTGAGTGTATAGAGATCATGAACCAATGCCACACTGCACATAAGGTGTTCCAGATGACAAAGACTCCAAATCAATCTCAACATAAATATAAACCACTCACTTCGGCGGGATACCGCCTAATTTGTCAACACTGCTACATCTGTACATGCACACACTCAATCATGTGCATTTCATAGGACAAAATAAATGTTACAGCTTGAAAATAGGACTGCTGAGTTGATTTTGTCAATATTGCAACCTTTATTTTGCATTTGATGAGGTGTGCACTAACTCCTATTTCTGACAACATTGCACTTTTCTATTCTTTTATAACAACAAGAGGTGCACCTAGAGTGACCTCGGAAACCACCATCTCACAAACAATAATTGAATTGAATGTTTTTATTGTCATTATAGTATAATGAGATGTAATTCTTCACCACAAGGTGGACAAATAACAGCAACAAACAAACTTCAATTGTACGCAGAGATACAAATAATATGGACAGAACAAACACAAGATGTGTTAAATTTTGGGATTGCATATGAAGCCTCTTATTTCATCTGATTTAATTTTCTGAACTGCTTTATCCTCATTAGGGTAACAAGGGATGCTGGAGCCTATCCCAGCTGACACCGGGCCAGAGGTAGGGACACCCTGAATCGGTGGCCAGCTAATCGCAGTGTCCAATCAGCCTACCATGAATTTTCGGGGAATTTGGGAGGAAATCGGAGAACCTGGAGGACACCCTCGCAGGCCCAGAGAGAACATGCAAACTCCACACCGGTAGATGTGACCTGGATTTTGACCCAGGACCCCAGAGCTGTGAAGCCAATACACTAACCACTCGCTCCACTGGGCCACCCGCATGTGAAGCCAAGGAAAACAAATAATCTCTGAAATAAAGATGAGATTTTTTCAATTTATTTTTACTACTGCACTTTTGGGCTGCATTGTTGTCAATTACCAAGTCATTGTTAAAAAAAACGTTTTGCTAGCAAACTATCATTTGTCACCTGGTCAAAGCAATCGTCATTAAAATAAATGAATGTGGGGGCAGCATGCAAAAAGAGTCAATTGACAAACAGCAAATTAAGATTAAAAACGTTTTTCTTTTTTAAAAAGAGAAAGACTACGGGTTGTGGCTCAGATAAATCCAATCTATCAAATGCATTAAAGTATTTCCTGGGGTGTTAGTGAGACTTTAATGATCCATCTATTCCCTGCCCGAAGTGTACATGATAACATTTCTCACTTTTCAAAGTTCAGATTTCATAGACAGTTGATTTATAATTTCAGTATAATTACATGTTTCAATGTCCCCACCCAAATATCCCCACTGTGGAGGAATAAAAATGCTGATTAAGAGATGAAAACTTTTTTATCTAATCTATTTAAATTGACCCTAGTAAAACATTCCCCAAAGTCAGAAACCAGAAAAGTTTATGCAAATTAACACTATACAATTACTCACAACAGTGCAGGATGATTACCATTTATTAATTCACTCATGTCTAAATGAAAGCATATTTTCAGCTTTCTTTCTTTGGGAATTTGTTGTAATAAAATGCAATGCAAATAGAAGTGCTAATGCATTATTGCAAAGGCAATGGCTGGAATAATGAGATTCCACATGAAATGCACAAAATAAATGCTGTACATGTCACTCACGTCCTTATATTGGTTTGTGTGTGTGTGTGTGTGTGTATGTGTGTGTGTGTGTGTGTGTGTGTGTGTGTGTGTCTCTCATTAATTGTGTTATAGTGGAGAGTGAGTTTTAGTTATGTCTACCAGGCCGGATAAATGTTTTCTTCATCTGCTATTTTTTGCCATAGACTAATCAAATTCCCCTCTTGATTACTTTGCTGAGCTGTCCAAGGTTTGACATAATACTAAGATGTTTTTTTTTTTTTTTGGCGCTGTGGCGGTTGGACAATCTAATGTTATTCACAGACGAGTGCCTAAAACCCATGCAAATTAAAGTACTTCTCATCATTGCTTTCTTTTGCATGTTTACTTTTTCTTTTCAGGTTGAATGTATGGCCTAATCATATTGTACCTTAGGGGTGTTGGGGGGAAAATACACTACCCTTAAGTTAAACTTATCCACAAAATATATAGGATTTGTCTTTTGGCAAACTTTAATCAGAATTTTACACACTTTAAACATCCACTGTTGATTGGACATAGAGGTCAGCAGTGTTAAATGATGGATTGATCACGGGCAGCGTAGATCGATGTGTATGTATGGGTTGGTTTGGATTGGATTGGATAACTTTATTCATCCCGTATTGGGGAAATTTCATTATGAGAGTAGCAAGAAGGGGGGAATGCAGATACAGAAAAAAAAAACACATAGTAACAAGTTATACAGTACAGCCGCAAAGGCCGCAGAACAACACAGCAAAAGTACAAAGCAAAGCAAAGTGAATGGGATCATTAGGAATCACCAAATCAAATCATGGAGACAGAAAAGCAGCAAAACCACAAAACTAACAAGACTGGACGGAGCTACCGCCACCGGCTGCCACTTAAGCGGCGCCATCTAATTTGCGATAGCAAAAACGGATACAGACTCAAGAAAAAGACGTTGTAAAGTTGGATAAAACTGAAACCACAAACAGAAAGGCTTCCACAAGATGTATATGTCTATATGCGTATATGTGTATATGTATATATATATATATATATATATATATATATATATATATATATATATATATATATATATATATATATATATATATATATATATATATATATATATATATATATATATTTCAGCAACACGCTTATTTATTTATTTATATATGTATTACCTGATTTACTACCTATTTATTTATGTCTGTGTCTGTATTATCACCCTCTTGCTAATGTGAGAATGAAATTTCCCGAATATGGGCTGAATAAAGATATCTAATCTAAAAAATAAAAAAAGAAAGTTCAATAGAACATGCTCTCATGATGTTGTCATCGTTAAGTGACAGGCAAAGAACGACTTCTAACCTCTCTGTGTGCCGATGACAGTAATGTTGTGCCAGTGCTCGCGTTCCCGATCTAGTTCCATGGCTGTAGTGATGAGCCCAGAATCTGGGGTGATATGAAATAGAGCCTCTGGGTCTGACTGAGGATCAATGGAAAACCTGAAAAAAAGAGACAAAGAAAAACTCTTCTGAGAGAAGAAAGGTGAAGTAAGGTGCAAGAAAAAAGGGAGCATAGAGAAGTAAAGTACAATAATAATAATAAAAAGATGCTGTGGGGAAGATTGGAAAACAAGCACTGTGGAAGAAGAAAACAGGGCACCAGTGTGCATGGGAGTGATAAGACAAAGTCTGAATTTTTAAATGGCCAAAGAATTATTATGAGGAGATTATCAAAGCTGATATGGACTCTTTTGAAATGCTACAGATCATATGAATAACTCTTTTGGTACATCAACCATCACTTTTTTTCTCCATACACTCACTATTAGCATTTTGCCTTAGATAATTGGGGCAAAATTAGTTTTTGTTACTGTCAAATAATTATCAACTCCATCAGGACAAACTGTTAACTTGTGCTAAACCCTGATCTACAAAAGTGTCTTAATAAATGTTGATTGTTTTTTTTTCTTTTTCTGATAAGTTAATAAAGTAATGTTAAGTTGTTTTGTTGCGAAAAAGAACATACCTAAAATATGAATCTGTGGAAATATATTGCTTTTTCTTAAATGCAGAGAGAAATACATGTGTGTATATTGAAAGCAGCCCCCCGGATAATTTAGTGGTTAACTCAACTGAATTCAGTGTGAGCAAGCATGGGAACGATTTTCACTTTTTGCAGTACGATTGTGAGTGCTGGCAAGCAGTCTAGGCTGTAGTTCGCCTTTAGCCCGAGGTAGGCAGGGATAAGCTCCGGCAACCCTTGCAAGGATGCGCAGTACGGATGATGAATTAATGAATACGTTGACCTGTGTGTTTAATCCTTTAGGCAACAAAATTGTTGATCATCTGCTATATACATATAGACTTTTTGCTAAGTATTAGGAAAAAGATTATCATGTGTATATATTCTATATTACTATTATTATTTTTAATGGAAATAAATGAAATTCACCGTTATACCCACATTTGAGAAAAATCCTTTAGGCAACAAAATTGTTGATGCTCTGCTATTTACATATAGACTTTTTGCTAAATATTAAGAACAATATTATTGTCTGTATATATTCTATATTACTATTATTATTATTATTAATGGAAATAAATGAAATTCATCATATACACATTTGGGAAATATAATTTTTGGAAAAATGTTTTATATATGTATTTGTAAAATAAACCATTAGAATGTTACCCAATTGAGTAATAACTTAAAGAGCATGAGACTTTTTATTTTATTTACCCATAGTTAATAGAAGCAATCTACTATCTGGATAGGAGATTTGAATATACCTGATGTTATTAGTCAGACCAGTGTCTGGGTCGACAGCACTGACTCGGCCAACAGTGCAGGCTGGAGGGCAGTTTTCTGAAACATCCATGTGGTATCTTGTCCTAGAAAACCTTGGAGGTTCATCTGCATCCAGAACAGCTACTCTGATTGAAGCTCGGTCTTTAATCGCCCCTCTACGCAAGAAGCGGGGGTCCACAGTTGGGTTGAGAACCTCCACAGAGAAAGAGTAGGAACTTCTGCTTTCGTAGTCTACAGCCTGGAAAGAAAATGATTGTGTTGAGACTTTTTTTTCCATTTTCTGAACCACTTATCCTCACAGAGGTTGTGGGGCATGCTGGAGCCAACTATGGGCACCAGACAGGGGACACTCTGAATGAGTGGCCAGCCAATCGCAGGGCACACAGAGATGGACAACTATTCATGCTCACACTCATACCTAGAGGCAATTTAGAGTGTTCAACCAGCCAAAAATGCATGTTTTTTTGAATGTGGAAGTAAACCAGAGTACCGGAGAAAACCCACAAAAATCCGAAGAGAACATGCAAAATCCACACAGTGATGACCCATCAGCGTTACGAACCCCAGAACTGTGAGAAAAATAAAATAATTACTGGGAGACAACAACACAAAAGTAAATCAGCTTAAGACTGGACATTCTGTTACTCTGATGTAAAGTGATTAAGATGCATTATGGCTTTATACGACTGAAAATAATACATGCGGAATTTGATATAATATTACATTAATACACACAAGACAGTGTAAAAAAACAGATTTATAAGACTTAATGCAACTTTAGATAGCAGGTATTGTAATGATCAAATAATATAAGAAACAAAACTGGTCCATAAAGCCGTTAAACCATCTGGATTTTTAAAAGCGCATATAAAAATAGAAGATCGTTGGTGTTATGTGGGAGGTATGCGGGTAGGTGGTATTAATGCAGAAAGCTATGTGCATGGTATGGAGCTGTATGTGTCATTCAAGTGAGGTCTTTTTCATGAATGTCCATGCCTTTAAAGCTAGACAAAGCCAAGCCTCATTCTACAAGTGTCATGCCATATGACTTGTAACAAACAGTGCAAATGGTCCGCTGTAAAACCAAGAGTCTTATTAAACCTAAGGAGATGAGTATATGAGCCCTGTTTTCTTAACAGATGCTTGAAATCACATAACGAAAATTAAACAGAAATTGTATTTTTATTTATTTTGTAGAAAAAAATACATTTGATTCTAATGTGTTTTTGTTTTTTTAAAGAGCATCATACATTCATTCACTCTTCTTTGCTCAAGGTCTCTGTTCTTCTGTATCTCTCTCATTACACTGAAATGCAATGAGATTCCAATTCAAAACTACAGACTAAGACATTAGGGTGACCCGGTGGCGCAAATGGTTAGCGCGTCGGCCTCATTGGGTTCTAATCCAGGTTCTGTCCATCTGTGTGGAGTTTGCATGTTGCTTTAGTTTCATCCGGGTGCTGCGATTTCCTTCCACATTCCAAAAACATGCATTGTAGGCGGATTGGACACTCTAAATTGCCCCAAGGTATGGGTGTGAGTGTGCACGGTTGTCCGTCTCCTTGTGCCCTTGGCTGGTCACCGATTCAGGGTGTCCCCCGCCTCTAGCTCGTAGACAGTTGGGATTGGCTCCAGCACCCCCGCGACCATAATGAAGAAAAAGCGGTTCAGAAAATGAGATGAGACAAATACATTGGTCGCTCTCTTCTTGTATGCCATCTTCTTGTGAGAAAATACAGATAATCCTGGGCTCGTTGCTGGTGTGTGACCAAGGATTAGCCAGCCGTTTTAAGGATAAGAATATGGAAATAATAACCACAAACTGACACATGCAAAGATTGCCTGTCCTTAAAGTACATAGCAAGATTCTGTAGGTGCATAAACAGCAGGATTGCAAACCCTTCTCAAAATCGTATAATGATTCACGTTGATTAAAATTGCTTTATAGTCGTGGTTTACTATTTTGTCCTGTCTACACCTATTCAGTCTATCATACCCGAGTGCCCACACCCGTGTGTCAATAGACCTAGTCTGTAAGTACCCCTCTTGCCCATTGTCTTTTACTAGTGAATCACCTATGGTCAAGGAACTCCGAATCTGTGACTACATAAAGGCCTGCCCTATGTTTTTGTCTTTTGTCCGGGCTCGTGATGATTTTTTGGTGCCAGATTATTTTTTGTTGTAATTTGGAGTTGACCTGTGGACTTGTGCCAGGCTAATAAACATTTGAACATGGCATGCCCGTCATCATTGTCTTTTGCATTTGACAGAACGCACTGGCCATAATGGATTCAGCCGAGAACGAAAACCTAAGAGGCGCCATTGAGGCCAAAGCAGTCAAACATCTCAATATACTACGGCTGGCGGTTAAATAGCTGGTCGAGGATCAGCACATGGACAAAAGAGTTTGTTTTCCATGTCTCAGTGTGGATATTGGGAAACCTGTGGCAGGGAAAGTTCAGTGTGGCCGAATACGCAATCCATTTTCAGGCTGCAGTGGAACTCCATCCGTTGAAGCCTCCGCGAGTATATTTAAGAGATCTCAGTAGAGCTGGATTCCATGGAGGTTTTGGCTTCGTGCTAGGTTTTTCTTCTCCGTAAATTAGTGAATGAGCGGCATCGCACCACAATGCCCATCTTTCATCATCAATTGATGCGAAACCACCCACCATCCCATCCAAGGAGCCAATGCAAAATCAGCTGACCCAGTCAGAGACAATTGTATCTGCGACAGAAGTGTTGCTTCTACTGTAGAGAGGATTGACATCTGAATGCATCCTTGTAAGAAAGCCATGTTCAACTCGGTATTCCCCTGTTCTATAAAAAAAAAAAAAATCTGCAGTGTCACATGCCACCCGTTCCGAACACCTAGTCATGATATCTGACTTGGGTAGATAAAAACACTATGATAATTGAAAACCATGTGGAAAGGTAGGCCTTTCATGTAATCTGTTCTCCTACGCACCAGTTAGTTCTTGGCTTCCGATGGCTCAGAAAACAGAATCAGACTTTGAATTGGAGGGTTACAGCGTGGGTAAGTGGATATGAAATACCCTGTCTCATACTCCCCCATAAACTCCTTGAAAATACAAACCAACAGCTGCTAAGCACCCACAATTTCTGTCAGCCCATTTGGGGGCACAACTAAAGTCAAGGAGCAAATGCACCCTTAGAGGCCTATGCTAATTCTCTAATTATATTTTATTTCTATTTTGGCCTTGTTCAAATTCTCTATCAAAACTAAATTAGGTATATAAGGCAAACATAGCAAATGAGTGGGTTGTAAGGAATATTTATAGCAACAACAACAACAACAAAACAACTAAATAGACAACCTGGAACATAAAATGAATTTGAAAATGTCTAGTTTCATTTACATTGTGCAGTGTATGTGGGTGTGCTCGGGTGTGCGTTGGAAGGCGAGTGAGAGAGATTGTGAGAGAAAAAGAGAGAAAGAAAGAGAGAGAGAGACTGAGAGACAGAGAGAGAGAGAGAGACAGAGAGAAATTGTGACTCAGGCTTAGTCACACACAAACAATCCTTACTCTCTGACATGGCCTGTAGACACAAAATCCAGCACGGATGATGCAAGAGAGGAGGGAGTAAAGGGATGGAGAAGATTTCTTTGTAAGATTCCATCTGCTTGCATTTAAACGTGTGTGTCTATTTGTGGACACATTGGTCAGAGAGGGCAAAAGTAACGAAATGCATAGAGACAGAGGCTGATGATAGCTGGAGAAGGTAAGGGGGGCAGTAAGAGTAAATAGATATGTTTTTGTTGCTTGAGGTTTCTGGGGGAAAGAAAGTAAATCAATAGTGATAAGCAGCTTCATCCTGTAGCTAGACTTGCAGGGTTTTAATGGCTTGTCTTCTTTGCTGCGTCACTTTTCAGTTGCCTCCACTGGCTCCCTTTATATCTCCATTTGCTATTGTTCCCACCTTTACTCTTCCAATCTTATTTTATAATTCTTTACATTAACTGTTTCTCTCAACCTCTTTAATGTCCCATCCAAGTCTTTTACCCACTTGTCACTGACATCACAGAGAAAGGTTACATCCTTCTTTCTTTCCTTAAACCAACAATCTCACTTAATATCATCCTCATAGTTTAAATGGGCAGCGGCAAGGTCAAGTGTAATATTATGTGTCTGTGTGTACTTCTCTTCCTGGGTTTTATCAGTGCCTGTGTTTGACTACAATTTGTGTGTCCAGCACACGTCTGAGCTATCTTAGATCAGCTGTTAACGAGATTCAACCCACAGCAGTGATGTCAACAGGGGTGAAGGCTAACTTTGCAGCAACACAAATTGTTCAGCGCAAAAGTCCCTCTCGTCTCTGAAGTGATAAGGGCAAACTGATTCATTATCCTTACAGCTGACTGGCGACCTATCTAGGGTGTTGTGTGCCTTTCGCCCAAAGTCAGCAGGGTTAGGCTCCAGCAACCCATTCGAGGATGCGTCGTATAAATACTAAAAATTATACAGTGGTACTTCTACTAACCCTAACCCTAACTCAGGGGTGATGTTCTAATCAGTCAGCCACCTATTCACGTCTTGTTGAGTTGTAGAATCTCACAAAAGTGTAAAATTCTGGATACTGTAGTGATGTCAGTGCCGTCTGCCGAATGTAAATTTCAGGAACTGCTATTTGTGATTTGTAGTATATAACATTATTCAATGTGAAAACCTTGAATCATGGTTCACTAGGGAATGCTAGTGGTTACCAATTCTGGCACATTTCTCTTCTTTTCATAGAACAGTAGCTCCAACAATACATAAATACATCGATACTACACCTACAGTCCGTGCAATGATATGCACACACCGTATAGACTAGCACAGAACAGAACAAGAGAGATAGCAAGTATCCATTAAACACGTATTTCATATTGTTCATTAACACAGGAGAAAATTCCTGGTTTTAGTAATCTTCAAGTTTACTTAATTAATAATTTCAATGTATTGTACATCTTGGATTTAGATAACATTTACACTCCTTAAATATTATCCTTTAATTTTTGTGTTTACTTATAGTGCAGGGGTGGCGAACAAGACAAAAATAGCAAAAATGTTAATTTGTGATCATCAAAGAGCCCCACATTACAGCACAAGCAGCATAAAAAAATCCAAGATACCAAATTATTTTTAAATATAATTTCCCTTTACCGTATTTTCCCGACTATAAGGCACACTTAAAAGTCTTAAATTACTGATACTGCGGCTTTAAATGCAATGCGCCATATAGTCGTGACCCTGATGAACTTGAGTGTGCTTTAAGAGAGAATAAAAATAAGAGAAACTTGAAACAACAGTACATACAAACTATGATAAGACCCAAGATCCACGTGTTCACCACACCTGCTATAGTAAGTACAAGAAGGTACAAATGCAAATACGAAGATCATATTGTTCACCTTGTTGAGCATGATGATCGCCTCTTGATTTACTCCAGTGATATTGAATGTGTCACTTGTCTCACCCTCCAAGATTGAAAAATCCAACTTGGCATTTTCCCCGAGGTCAGCGTCACTTGCTGAGATACGTCCTATTTCAGCACCTGGGATTGCCAGTTCGGATACAGAGAAGGACCACATACCTGAGGCGGAAATGAAAAATACATTAAGGGAAGCTGGGTCTCCACAATCTCATTAGTGTTACACTTGTGAGTTAAACATCAAAATTTTCTTTAGAAGGGTTTATCACGTGCAGTGAGTGAATATCTATGGCAATAATATTCTATGCAGATAAAGTAGCCTTTGATGTCACATACTTGAGAGGATTAGATAGATAAAAGATAATGAGGCAATGGTTCAAATTGATGTGTTTCTAAATAGGTATTTTATGCCCAAATCATTCCCTGTATATTAGACCTGGGCGATAAAACGATTATGGAAATTATCATCAAAATTTTTTGTTAACAATAATTATAAAAACTGCGGTCGGCTGGCCATCGATTCAGGGTGTGGCTACCGCCTCGGGCCCGGAGTCAGCTTGGAAAGGCTCCAGCAATAATTTGTATTATTATTTATTTTGAAATTGGTGCAGTAACGTTGTGCTCTACTTGACCCTGACACTCCTATTGGCTCACAACTTCTTGAGTTTTTTTTTTTGCGTGATTAACCTCCTAGGAAAAATTTTACAATACAATATCACGTAAGAGCACAGCAAGTGAACACAAAAAAGTTAAGAAGCTGCAACTTCACATAAAATTGTTTCAACGGATAATGAGTAGAATCCAAAGAGTCTAAAAATGTAGCGTTTCTTCAAATAAATGAAGGATTTGCTTCAGCTCTGTGAAGAACAACTAAAACAACATAAATGAAAATTTGGCATTTCATAAAATATTTCTCCTGAGGTGGAAATCACATTTTTGGCTGTCACAAGACTACAATGTTAAATTTTGCACTACAAGGGCCTGGCGTCCACTTATGATGTGGACATAATTTTTCTCAGAAACTTCATCATGTAAAAAGTGAATTATTTGTTTTTATGCTCCTCAGGTCCCAATTAGCCTACATATCAAAGAGAAATTAAAAATGCATGCCTTGCAAGAGTTTCTTAAAGCAACTTTATTCCTAATTTAAAATTATTTGTCCGAATGATGAAGAATCGGGCCCTGTTATCCATCCATGACAGATATTCCAAAGCAATACGGCCGTAATCCCCCTACCACCATATTGAAGCAGAAGGAAGCATAAGAGGCGACAACTCCTTTGTATCGCCTCTCTGTACTAAATGACAAAATGGACTGTTATTCCTTCAGATAGAGGAGCAAATTGGTCAACATACAGACTATTTCTGAAAAATCAGCGATTTCATAACAAGTTGTTTTGAAGTCATATGTTTAGATGTGTGCTCATTCGCGTGTGTTTGTGTGCTTTGTCTGTTGCCTAACGTTAGCATGATCCTTTTCACTCATTTTTCTCCTTTTTCACATCCTCCATACAAAATTGGGACATTTTGAAATTTAGATTTAAATATTTTAGTTGATAGTTTTTTTAGGACCATGGAACAAATTAGAGAATTTACATCTGCCCTATTTACAAAAAAATCCAAGTGGCGAAATAAATTCTGGAATGAATTAATTTCATAAGTAGAGGTAACATTGCATTTTTATTGTAATTGTGCAACTTTTGCAAAGCCATCTTGTTTTTGGAATATATTTAGGCCTATTATTATCCTGTAAGCGGCCCAATGAGGAGTGGTTAGAACGTCCGCCTCACAGTTGTGAAATTGAGGGTGTCATCTCCGCAAGATTCCAACTATTTGCGTGTTCTCCCCATTGCTGCTTTGGTTTTCCCTGGGTTCTCCGGTTTCCTCCCGCATCCCAAAAACACTCCCTAAATATTCCCTAGGTATGAGTGTGAGTGTATACGGCTGTTCGTCTCATTGTGCCCTCTGATTGGCTGCCAACCAAATCCCTTGCCTACATCTCACAGTTGGCTGGGATAGCCTCAGCAGCAACCCCTTTTTAAAGCTGTTTTAATCCTTCATCATTATCATTAAATTTGAACATATAGTGGAAAAGCACAGATTACCACCTGGAAACATTTGTAAAAAAAAGCCATCGTATAGAGGAAGGCCTAATATACTTTCAAACGTTTTGATTAAAAATAGAATACCACCCACCACATTGAAGAAATACAATCTCTCTTGAAGTTTTTGATTCATGCATGGCCCAGTATTAAGTTTCCAAAGACTCAGTATTTATTTGGCTAACAGATAAACTCCCCCACAAACATATCCTGCTGAGCATAGGCATAACACTCTTTCTGAAAGATGCAGCGTTGACATTTTTGTTTAAACTGAAAAGCAAGGCTGCTTTTCTATCTGCAGATATTTAAATGAGCAGTTAAAAGTAAGAGAAACTAACCCCATCTTTCAGAAGAGCATATTTAATGGTGTATCAGCTGAATAGAAGTATAAAAAGGAAACCATGCATTAGAGTGAAATTACCATACATTGATCGATTTGTGAATTAACATGTTTTTTTGTGTGTTTTGAATATTTTTATTGTCGCTTCCTTTTCTGAGAAGAGATCTCAGTACTAATCTAATCTCGAGGTTTTATACTTTCCTCTAGTAGGTGCTGCTAACGAGCTTTGGTATATTAGTCAAACGACCAAACATACGTCCTTGCAACTGTTGCAAATTTTTCCCTAGACAAAGACAAAAAAACTACTATATTTCAAATTACAGTCTGAACTTAAAGTGTCAATCTTAGCCAACTATCTCCAAAATAAACAAGCAGACATACATGTTCTCTTAGGGTAAGATTAAGCAAACGACAGAGGCTGACTAGTGAACTGTCTTTCCTAAATTTCACTAAACATAAAACCAGATAATGTTTTACTGTCATCAAATACCATATCTTAGTAGGTTGACATTACTATAATATCTAATTGTATAGCTGTTTTACTGGTTAATCATGTACTCGTTCTGAGAGTGCTCCCATTAAAGCAATGCTTTTTTTATCATGCTTTAAAAAACAAGAACAAAGCCTATGTTTTGTCTGATTCGTTCAGAACAAACAATGATGTTTTTTTAGGTTGTTTTGTTACTTGACACGTTTCCATCTCACGCTTAGTCAGGCGAGTACAGTAATCCCTCGAATATCGCAGACAATGGACCCATGGCAATAAGACAAAGGACTTGGAATAAAACTCCTATTAATCTGTTTTTTTATATCAAGCGGAGAGGAATTATTTAATATATATATATATACATATATATATATATATATATATATATATATATATATATATATATATATATATATATATATATATATAT